>NW_020175199.1:4801859-4885673 GCF_003031525.2 Neophocaena asiaeorientalis asiaeorientalis
ATGAACCCCGACATCACTACTTTCAACTGTGCTCTCTGGAATCCTTCTTCCCCATCTCTTACCAGGAAGGTAAGAGTCCATCAATCTCTGGTCACTTTCAGTATTAGAAACTCAGTGCAGTGCCGTGTAACTCTCCACCCTCATGACCAACTCTGTTAACCCCACTCTCCGTGGCCAGCCAGATTTACAGCTCAGGGAACTCAGGGCGCTGTGCGAAGGGGAGAGGAGAGGAGAGAGCTACAGAGAGAAGGCACACAGGGGATGGGTGCTATTCTTTCCTCCCTCCAAACCTCTTCTAAGCTCCAGAGCATCTACTCAGTAGGTGGTAACTAGCATTTTTTTAACGAAACAGAAAAGAACAGAAAAAATTCAGGTTGTGTTACATGTAAATGTTATCTCATTAACTTTTTCCCATTTATTTATTTTTATGTAGGTGTGTACTGGGTCAGGATGTAAAACGTACTTCTTCCTGCTGGTGACAGTAAAAAACGGAAAGTCACATCTTTTGATCTCAGATGGTATGACAAGATGGTGGTTATAGCGTGGCCTTGGGAGCCGGACCACCTCGATCCAAATTCCAGATACTAAATCTCTCTGTGCCTTAGTTTCCCGTGTATGTAAAATATGAACAATAATAGAACCTATATCACAGGGTCATGTTGGGAGGATCAGACGAAATAACACGTGGAAAGTATGCAACATATGCCAGTGCAGGTTAGCTATTAGGGGGAAAAAAGGATGCAAGAAAAAGCAAATGCCTCCTTGCTGACCTGGGTGCATCAGCAATCCTCTCACCACTGCTTTCCAGTGCTTCTGTGACTAACGCTAACCAGCTGCTGACAACCTCTCAGGTCAGGTCTGCACGTGTGGTTCTCCTGTGGGGAATCTATATGAGTTTTCAAGAGGCAGCCATGAGGATTCCACTGCATACTTCCTTGACATGAGAAAACCAACAGCCTCCATGTCTCCTTACCCACCTACACCAGGAGAATACCCAGTGGTCTCTAGATGCTGGGCTCTCCTCACCTAGCGATCAGGCTTCATGGGTGGGTGAACAGAGAGACAGCTCTCCAGCCCAACTACTTTCGGTGGTATCAACTTGACCCACAGTAAACTTTGGGAGAGTTTCTCCCCAGTGCTCTCTTCAAATATCACACAGACACTGGGGCACATCAGCAAGACTGTTGCTTATGTAGTTAAGACACTAGTCTTCCTCTTGCAGACATGCCCAATGTTTATGAGAGATTTCCTTGGAAAGACCCTTCTCCCAAGGGGTCATCTTGTTTTTATGGGGACCACCCCCATTTCCCACCAGCCCAACATGCCCAATGACTCTCTAACTCTTCCTTCCCACTTCAACCTTCTTATTGGGTAGGGGTTTACAGGGAAGAGGGGTGGCTTGTCATGGTGGCTGTTGGTATTAACAGCAGTTTCTGCCACCTCTTAATAAATGTGAAGAAGCGTACAGATTCACGTGTTGGCAATTCTTCTGACACTCTCTTCAGAGTGCCAGGGCCACAGAGCCCTCCACTCTGAGTCCTAGTTGCCAATTGTGGGGTAACAGGAAAAGGTCCTACTCAAATCTCGTGTAGAGCAACTACCAAGAAAAAAAGGAAAGAGAAGCAAAAAGATCAGAAGTCATCTTGAGTAGGAGGAAAGGCAAGAGTAACAAGTAGCTTTATCCTCAGACAATGGAGAGGATTTCCAACAACACTGAGCCATTCTGTCCCTCGGCACTCTGGCAGTTAAAGATATAGCATGGTGTGTGTGTGTATATGTGTGTGTGTGCGTGCACGCACACGCACGCGCTGGGCTATTTTTGTATATTGTGAGCATCTAAAACCTCCAAGTACCACACACTCCTACAGCAGATGACTTAAACCATTTTCTACTGTAGAAGGTCTCAGTCAAAAGAGCTGACACCGCCTTTCAAGATGTCCTCGTGGCTTGCTGAATAAGCGAAGTGTTTTTTTTAATGCAGTTGGCTGTGCCATGTTTATTTCTGAAAACCTTTTCAAATTAAAATAAGGCATGAAGACCCTAGATCAAGTTGAAAAAGAACTCAAGGTGCCCTAAAGCTTGGGGGGGGGGAAATGTGATTTCTGGAAAATACATTGCTGAATGCAGTGTGTCCTCAGAACAGTTTACAGCACTTTATAAAATCAGTCAATCATGGCAACATTTGTCAACTTTTCTCTGTAGTTCTGGTCAAAGCAAAGCACCAAAGGGAGCTGGAGAAAACTTCAGCTAGTTTCATGTTTGCAGAGCTGTGCTTCTCTCCCATGATTACACACACACTTTTTTTTTTTTTTTTTTTTTTTTTTGAGAAAGCACTCCCCAAATCCCTTAAGCACACATTCTTGTAATGGTGGGGGATAATCCTTTATACCCCATCAACAAGACATAAAAGTAGTTGTGAACAGCCAAAGAGGGTTGTGTGACTTGGAAAAGTCTTACGTTTTCAAAGTGCTGACAAGCCAAAAGACACAGATTATGGTGAAGATGATGCTTTTCAGGAGTGTGGAAAGTCACCTGGGGAAAAATCACTCCTTCACAGTCTTTGATACTATAACCACTATGACGCAATCCTCTGGATTCCAGATAACTAGTATTTTATGGTATTAAAATACTTCCTAAACTCATGAATGATCTTTAAGTTCTTTCAAATTTCTGAACTAAGCTAAAGGCCAAGGATTTCCGATTCTCTAAAGCAGCAAAGAGATTTTGACATTTCTGCTCTTTCCTAAAACGGTATCCTTTCCATGCTTTTATAGACTAAACTTCTTACAGCAGAAAGTTGGCATCCTCTCTTTCAACGGTTACTATAGACAAATATTCAACGTTTAATGCTAATTTTCTAATTAAATAAAACATTTTCATATTCTAATGAGAAAATTATTAAGCGATCCCATGATCATCAAACAGGATACTGTAAACCGATATTTATGAACAAGAAAAGTTGATGACTATAAAAAACACAATACAGACTATTTGGCAGAGTAAATGACAATGAAATTAAATTACAGATATAGGTTTATCTATGATAGGAAGATGACTAGAGAGATACTTCCAACATGCATGTAGTATCTTTAGGCAGGAATGTGGCTTTTCTTTAGTTTCTGCTCTGTAATTCTCTGCACTCTTTTTTTCTGTCAACAAGTACATAGCATTTTTACTGGGGGAAAAAAAAAAGAAAAAGCTATTTCTCCAAATAGAATATAAACTTATAAAAAGAAACATTTTCTGTTGTATTTAAAACTAACATGTGAACTCCCTAAAACAGACAAGGCAAGAGAGACCCTGTATCTCCCAAAGGCAGCAGTACCTGTTGCATTTTTCACAGGAGTGTCTCCCACGGCCTAAAATACGATTGTGAACTTCCATTATTTCTACTGTGAGTTTCCTAAGAGGTTCTGTGCAAGAGGCGCACAGATACCATGCGAGTCTCAATCAAAATGTTCTAGACACATGAGGCCAAATTAAAAAGGGTTATTAGCAATGAGAGTTTACACGCAGAAGGATGTCGATCTTTACAGTAATCGCCACAGCCTCATCTCTATGTAATGATATCCAAACAGATAATGCAGGCAGCCTGCGAGACCCTAAGCCTTTTAGGAAGGACATATGATAGTCATACCTCACCAGGAAGTATGGTAAAGCTAATTCTGTTTGTGTATTATGGAGAATTTTAGCCCAATGCGTTATTCATATGTATTTCTTTTACAGGTAAAGGTAAATTTCATATTTCACATTCTCATAAACATCCCAAATGTGCATACTGACTCTATTTGGGAAAGCGGAAAGTTATATTTATCAGCATCTTGCCCCCAGCATGACTGACACATTTAAAAGGTATTGTCTTTGAAACATTTAGCCTTCGTAATTGGTCTACATTTTCCATCTCATAGTAAATAGCACAGTACTGCTCTTGGCCAGAAGAGTCAGTGCAAAACAACGATAAGTAAATGTACAGACCTATGGTTCAACAATTATTTTTCAACAGCTTTGCACGTCTAATCACTAGTCCAGAAAAACATGTATTTCTTCAGTTTCACTGGCATTGCTCCAAATTCATCTAGAAAAGCTGCTTATGTAAAGGACTTAAGTGTACCTGAGTGTGTGAAAATTTTGTTCATTTGCCAGAAGAAAGAGATTTAAAAAAAAAAAAAAAAAAAAAGCCAGCATATCTCCAGCAGGAAAATCCAGTCATCAGAAAGGAGAGCACCAAAGGAAAAGGCCACTCCTCCTAGCAAGATGGAGTTGTTTTCTTTATATAGTTTCTCTTCACCTTTGAGGCGGTTCAAATGACCTGGCCCACAGTCTTGCACAGCACGCCCTTACTTCAAGTCAGTCACCTGGTCTCCTGGGGAGAAAACTCACTTCACTACTGACTCAAATGACTATGTGACTGCTGGCAAAATTCTGTATTCCAAATTCAAACAGTAATAGAGTTGACTACATTTTGAGCCAGGATCACAAAACTCAAATTGAGAAACCAGCCAGGTTGGACGCTTGGGTAATGTCCTTTGTGTTTGTTGAAGTCTGCCTAGCAACCACTGGCAATTTCTGAAAGCACGTTCACCCTGGAAAAATAAATAACTGCCAAAATGCCAATGTGGTTCTAATTGCAAACCCTCTTTAAAACTTATCATCAGCTTCTCCACCTTGACCTAAGGTACCACAAATTGTGTGTGTGTTGGGGGGCAGTGGTTGGGGGTGGGGGGGTCACTTTCTGTCCATATAAAGCAAATGCTTTGTTTCAACACACATTCAACCTTTTAGAGTATAGACACAATACTATCCTATGAACGTCGTTACTAAAAACTGACATTTAAAAGTAACTTTGCCTCTGGCTTAAAATATATATAGGCATATTAAAGCTAGTTTTCAACATATGCTATACTGTCAAAATGATGGAAGGAGAGAACCTGTACACTGTTTTTCACTTAAATTTTTAATCAAGAGGACATGGTAGAAATATTATCAGATCTCAAATATCTTTACATGGAAGGCTTTTTCTTTTTCCTCCTTAAAAGATTGCCCTTCCTGACAACATTAGACGAATTAAACTTAATTATGTTTTCAAAGCTTAAGAATATTTAAAAAATCAAAGCAAGAAAATACTTGTTCTTATCTAATTTTTCCAATCACTCTCACGTGGCTCTGGACGCACAGCTCTGAGTTTTAAAGGGAGCCAGCTGTGGAATGCCACAAAGCACGCCTGCGACACACAGGGGGCCACAAAGAAACCAGAGGCGCCCAGGTGCAGGGGCGGCCGGGGGGTCTATATCTGTGCTGCATGGGCTAATGTGAAAAAAAGGTTACTCCCTGGACTGTTTAAGATTTGGCTGAAAAGAGCTCAACTGCCCTCTCTTCACAACTTCTTGGTCTCAGGTGGTGGAATCTGTACAAGGTGCACGGGCCAAGTCAGTCAAATTGTCTGAGCCAGTTTCCTTTCCCTGAAGTCAGAATAAAGCTTCTGCCAGGTTTCTGCAAGGATTACGAGATGTCTTCGGCAGCAAGTGCCTCAATACCATGTCTGACACATTATAGGGACTAGGAAAAGCCACGTGTTAGAAAGTGGTGCTATTGCTAGAATTATTAGTAAGGATAAAAACGAATAAGTAAGGGCTTCCCTGGTGGCGCAGTGGCTGAGAGTCCGCCTGCCGATGCAGGGGACACGGGTAAAAAGCTCAATCACCACCTTATCTAACTCAGCTGGGAGAAGGAATATTCATCGAGGATTGTCTCACAGCTGTATAGGTCATCCTAGATTTTTATTTTTAATAAATTTATTTATTTATTTTTGGCTGCGTTGGGTCTTCACGGCTGCGCAGGCTTTCTCTAGTTGCGGCAAGTGGGGGCTACTCTTCATTGCGGTGCTCAAACTTCTCATTGCAGGGACTTCTCTTGTTGTGGAGCATGGGCTCTAGGCACACGGGCTTCAGTAGTTGTGGCACTCAGGCTCCAGTAGTTCTGGCTCCCAGGCTCTAGAGCACAGCCTCAGGAGTTGTGGTGCACAGGCCTAGTTGCTCCACGGCATGTGGGATCTTCCCAGACCAGGGCTCGAACCCATGTCCCGTGCACTGGCAGGCGGACTCCTAACACTGTGCCACCAGGGAAGCCCCCATCCTAGATACTTTAAATTCCTAATTTTTGTAGAATTGCTTTAACTCACAGTAGCACAAAAGCAACTCTATTTCTCCCACACTGAGATGTAACCAGAAATAATCATACAGCAGCTGGGAGTAGTTGCTGTTGACAACACAGTCTACCAGACACATACTGCAGGGTCTCCTTTAGCAAATTCACAAGAGATCTTCTGAGGTTGAGGCTCCTGTAGCCATAAAACCTGTGATCTTCCTGAGCCACTGACACAGTTTTGTTTTTTGTTTTTTTTTGCGGTACGCGGGCCTCTCACCACCACAGCCTCTCCCGTCGCGGAGCACAGGCTCCGGATGCACAGGCCCAGCGGCCACGGCCCACGGGCCCAGCCGCTCCGCGGCATGTGGGATCCTTCCGTACCGGGGCACGAACCCGCGTCCCCTGCATCGGCAGGTGGACTCTCAACCACTGGGCCACCAGGGAAGCCCTGACACAGTTTTAATCTTCTAAAATTTGTGCTTCTTTTAACCGGTCAGCTTTTCAGCTTTGGCCGTGGAGGAAGCTCCGATTCTGAGGTGTGTTTTGTATACAAACCCTAATGCTCCTCACCTCAGATTATTTTCCCTTCACACTTTGTGAAACAAGGGATAACACAGTGTACCTTAAAGCTTGACCACTGTGCCATTCAGAACTCACCCTGAAAACAGAAGAGTGCTGTGTTCAACGCAGGCCAGCCAAGTTTGCATCTGGAGGTAATGGAAAGGTTTCTCTGATGGACAGATGGTGACAGATGACTACAGAGGAAACCGCTTCAGGAAATATCTGGGAAGCTTGACAAAATCAGATGCAAAGGAAGAAGACAGCAAAGAGCTCTGTAATCAAGGGAGTGTGCTTCAAACACTGGATGCAGCCAAATGCTTCTGGATGCACAAGGATGTCACGTAAGCGAGACTATCACCCCTCCCTCGAAGGCTCACATCCCGATCTGAGATTGGCACCATCACAAAGCCTTCAGAAGACAGACCAACCACAGGGATTTAAACTCCAATTTTTAAACCGAGAAATTCAACTCGGCTTTCCTTTAAGTAACCGGTTGGTTGAGAAAGCCAGACAACACAAAATTTTGTTCAGTGGTATCTAAGAGAGACCTGGTTGACAAGCCCCAAAAGTAAATGTCACCTCGTAGGCATTATGGTCTAAGAATAATACAAATGAATGGTCCATATTTTCAGGAGCGTAGGTGTTTTTGCTGATTTGTCCAATTAAATCATGGGCCGTGCACTCAACCACACTTTCCTGCAAGACCACGGGCTGTGGAGAGGACAAAGGGCCAGACTGGTGGAACAGAAATGGTGACTGCGCAGCCCAGACTTGAGGGAAAGGTTTTGCAGGTGTTCTCAAATCACCAGGAACTCATTAGAGAAAAAGTTCCACCAAGTTCCAGGAATAACGCCAGCCTAGAACTCCTCTCTCTGACCTCCTCCTCTGCCCTACCAGAGTCACTATTTTCCATCCTGGAACACGACACACACACAGACTTAATAAACATTTCAGGGAAGATGGACTGAGCTCCACAGAAGTGCTGTTTCCCACAAGCATCTTTCACAATGCGGAGTAAGAAATAACACAGTAAAGACTGTGAAATGTAGAAACATGTTATAGGGCCAATAAAGAAAATCGCTGATATAGCGTGGATTAAAAATTGAAGTGATCAGATCTGCTGAAGTCTGAGAAACAAGTCTGGAAATTACCTGCTTCCCCATGAAGCACGGGCACACCTGTATGCATGCAGCTGCTGTGGTCAGCCAGCCACTGTGGAATTGTAACCTACTTGTGTGTATACATGGATATCTACAAATACAGAAGACATTCCAGTTCACTGGTTATTAAAATGCATCAAATAAAAGAGAAAAAAAAAAAAAAAGAAGCCACGATCAGCAGCTGCTGTGCATTTTCGCTCACTCCTGAAGCGCAGAGTATCTAACCCCTCACAAAATGCAAAGAACTCCTTGTGCTTTTTCCTAGGCACCCAGCATCTATCAACTATTTAGTAATTCTAAATGCCGGCTTTAGAGTGACTAGATACTGTTCACTGAAATGTGCAAAGCTGACCTCTAAGAATCCTGGCTATTCCAGATAAATATGCAGCAAAGCTATTACAACTTCAAATTTTATCTTTCCAGCAAAATATTTCGTTTCTGTGATTCAACATGAAATTTTTTCCCCTATAAACAAGTGACTATCTTTAATGCCAAAATACAATTCAGATGGGTTGACTTTTCACAGCAAGAATTTAAGCAGTACAAAAACGTGAATGTACTTAATGCCACTGAACTATACACTTAAAGACGGTTAAAAGGATAAATTTTATGGTATATGTATTTTACCACAGTAACAAAAAACAAAAGAATCCCTAGAGTGAGGTTTCCTCTGTCTAACCATATTAACCACGTGTCCAACTCATTCGTCATTAGAAAGTGTAGAAGCTACTGGTTTCCTAAAATACAAGTGATAAGCTTTACTATATTATTAGAACTTAAAATTATAAATGATCCGTCTCTTTAAGACTAATCAAGACTTGACTAGCTCCGGGCATGAAGACACCACCATACACTTCCTTACTGCTTGAAATTATTCAGCAACAGTGTTCTTCCAGGGAAAGCAAAAGATCAACCTAGATGGCGCCAAATCATCCCTGAACCTCAGGAAGACAAACATCTGCCTTGGAATTTGCAACAAGCCCTAGAAAAATTCCGACATGAAGAAAGGGCACGACAGCAAAACCACAATCCAAGTGTTGCCCTGATTTAAAAGGCAAACAAAACCCCGAGTCTGTCCAACACAGAGTAGATAATGAATAGCAGCCATCACATGATAAAGCTTCCCTAAATCATTTCCTCGGGATCTGACTGTTTAGATTGGCTTAAATCGGTTTTTCTCTCCCTCCCCCTCCCCACCCTTTGGTTGCTCTATAAAAAGAAATTTTTTACCAACTGTCTTGACATCATAGGTAATGGAATAATACATCAAATGAGATGCTTCATTATTCCTGCTGAGGCTTAGCTCTAAGGAATGTAGTACTGTTTTGGAAGAACTGTAAAAGAATTCCAATAAAGACAACTAAAGAAAACACAATCATATCCTTCATGGGTAAGATTTCTTAAATGTGCTAGTGTAAGTGGGAGGGTAAAGAATTGCTTCTGAAAGCTGAAGTAAATACTATAAAAAGCTTTTTGTATATTCCAAGGAAATGATTAAAATTTAGCTGTCCCCTGAAATTACTTCGCTTAAAAAAACTGAGTTCTTTTTTACTTGATATGTTCATCCATTTAATAAGCCTTTCCCCATTTTAGTACTTTGCATGTTTCTTTCATAGATGGATTACAATCAATCATGGTTTTATCTGCTTATTTTCTTGTACTGTGTTTGTATCCTTCAGTAAAATCTGTTTGCTCCATAATGGCAGAACTTACATCTAAATCATTCACCACTGATGCCCAACACAGTACCTGGCACACATTAAAAAACTTGAAAACAATTTTAATGAGTATATCATTTAATTCACTCAATCAACAAATATGTATTGAATAACTTTACTCCAGGGCTTCAACAACCATCTTAAGATTTAAGCAGATGTCTATAAGCTATGTATGTAAACTCTTTTGGTCTCTGGAATTAAAAACTCACAAAAAGGAGAGACAGGCAGTTTGTAATTTCTTTAGAATCTAATGACTGAAAACACCTTAAAATTTCACATGTAAAGAAGTCACAATTCAGCATTCCTCAGTATGAATCAAGACTAGTTATTACATTTCATGACACTCCTACCTGTTTACAGGTAAACATTTTGGTACAAGTAACAAATAGTAAACAAAATCTGCAGGGAATGTTGTCACTAAACAAAGGTAGGGCATATGTTGTGAACCTACAACAAAAACTAGGCTGTGGATTCAATTCTTTTTCTCATCCAGTCCTTTCTGAGACACTTATATTGCTTAACTTACTATATATTGCCTCAACCAGAAAGGGGAGTACAAAATAATGTTTCCTCATGCTTAATGAGAAATTACCATTTCTGTCCAAAATTCAGTTGACGAGAACTAGTCATGAGGCTCGGGGCAAATCATAAAGCTTTTTGTACGTGCTCCCATTTGTCATTACCACATGGTTTCCAAGAAGATGAACCTGGATTAATTCCATTGGTGGGCTTGCTTACTGAGACTGCTTTAACAATTGAGGACCTTCCTCCTGCCCTATCTTACTGGGGAGTTCAGGAAAATAAAAGCCTTGGCAAATATAAGAGTGCTACATAAATCTCCCATGACGAACAAATATACTCTATGAGCTGCTACTTGGACCCTGTCTTGATTTATTGGGAACACTTATAGTATGGATATGGATCTTACTTCTGTGTGCTAAAAAGGCAGAATATCACAGCTTTAGAGACCAAATGTTTTGCCCCTTCCTTATGAATAAGGACCCAGAGACTTAGAAAAGATATCCAACACTGGGATTATCTCCCTCTTCTTTCTCCTCATCTAATGCTCTTTTCCCAATAACCAGCTGTTAATAAACTGGTACAGTAGCCTTGGGCCTCCTTTCTCATTATGACCATACCACAAAACCACTGGGGAGGTTGATGTGACACAAGTGACTCTCTGGAAGAAGGAACTTTCAAGTCTGTGAACTCTGGGTGACCACATATTGATGCATACGTGGCAGTGAGACACTGGTCTACATCTCAGAAGCACTGAGACCAAAACGAGGGCAGGGGAGTTAGGGGAGAGGAGCCTGAGACAGGAAGAGAGCAACGAAGGCAGGAGACAAAGAACTGAAGCTTCTTCCTTTCACTGCAGCTTGAGCGCTTCCAAATACAGACCCACATTTCAAAAAGAATACACATATGCTCGCATTTCCTATTGGATATCTTCTAGCCATTTTTTTCAAATCTCCTTTAAAAAAAAACAACTCCATAATTACTTACCATAAAATGTAATGCTTATTTTCCATAATGTTAAGGAGATGGTTAAGAAAACTCCTAGCTTATAGGCAGTTTTACATAAACCACTTCACTATTGCTGGAATAATGCAAGTGATTCCAAACAAGTCACTATTTTCAGCCCTGATCTCTCTGCTACACTCTACCAAACATCTCCACCTTGGTTTCAAAGTCAACATGCTTCTCCAAAACAGCTCTCCTGCTAGATGGTACTATGTCTGTCCTTTTCGTATTTGAAACTTTGAAGTCATCCTTAATTCTTTCATGTTCTTCTTCTCCACACCACTAGATGCTGGCAAGACTCTTCTTTCTCATTTCCTTATTCCACCCTTTTATCATCCTGTCTCATATCCGCCCGAAGTTCCCGGTCTTCTTCACCTTACAGGTCCTATGTAAGTGGCTCCCCCCAGCCCTCACAGCACAGGCCCACCATGCCTGTACCAATTTAATTGTCAGTTACAATATCCAAACCTATCCTGATCCCCAAATAAATACCTCCACTTACAATCAGCAACCAAGAGAATCACTGCCTTATCAGGTCCCTGCAGAGGCCTAACAGTGTCCCACATTCAATATTCAATAAATCTTTCAAAACAATCATGATGCATGGCTCCCACTACCCCTACCAAGAGGCCAACAGGCTGTAGAAAAAGGAGTTCATGAGTGGTCTTCAGAGGACTCTCATGGCTCAGAGCCAAGAGCCACGAAGCCACAAGCTGCAAGCAGAGCAGCCATGAGGAGGGAAGACAATGCACATCTAAACCAAAATGGCAAATTCTTGCAGCTGAGACATGAAACGTTCCTTGCACCCAGAGAGAACTGGCAGCCCCTGAATCAAAAAGTTGCTTGGATTTTCTTTTTATCCTCTCCTGCCAAGCAGAACAGAAGTATTTTTTCATCCAAAATGAAACTTCGATTTGCCCTGATGTTTCTTTTTTTTTTTTTTTTTTTTTTTTGGGTGTGTTGGGTCTTCGCTTCTATGCGAGGGCTTTCTCTAGTTGCAGCGAGTGGGCGCCACTCTTCATTGCGGTGCGCGGGCCTCTCACTGTCGCGGCCTCCCTTGTTGCAGAGCACAGGCTCCAGACACGCAGGCTCAATAGTTGTGGCTCACGGGCCTAGTTGCTCTGCGGCATGTGGGCCTAGTTGCTCTGCGGCATAGGGGATCTTCCCGGACCGGGGCACGAACCCGTGTCCCCTGCATCGGCAGGCGGACTCTCAACCACTGTGCCACCAGGGAAGCCCTGATGATTCTTTATTGGTAGCAAACCTCACCCAGCCACAGGCCATCATTCCCTAACAATTCTCCATCCCATAACAAAGGAGGACTAGGATTTCTAATAGTGCAAACTATTCCATTGCATGAGCACTTAACACCATCAACACCACCTCAAGAAAAAGGAAGTCACTAAGGAAGAAAATATTTTTACTGTCAAATACCAAGAAAATTTAACATAGTTCAATAAAAAAGCAAATCAACAAATGGGATCTTTTCTCAACGTAAGAATCCAGAAAGTAGTATCCCCCAATAAAAGTTACTATCACTCAATTCTAAACTGAAAAGAGTTACCAACGATATTATAGATGTGTGTGTGGTTTTTGCCCCAAGCAATTAAAAACATGAGGTCCCATCCCAGGAATTCCCTGGTGGTCCACTGGTTAGGACTCCTTGATTTCACTGCCATGGGCCCAGGTTCAATCCCTGGTCAGGGAACTAAGATCCCACAAGCTGTGGCATGGCCAAAAAAATAACAATAATAAAAACAAGGGGTCCCATCCTAAAACAATAAAGCCCTGCAGGCTTCCCTCAACCTCAGAGATGCAAGCACTGACATGGAAGGGTCTCAGAAGAATCCCATCATCTCTCACATTTGCTCAAAGCTTTTCAATTTCAACCAATTTGAAATTGCTCATATTCAACTGATCTTAACACTAATTCTACGAGGAACTGTCTCCATTTTTAACTGAGTACTTGTCTCAACAACCAAATGACTTGCATAAGATTTCATCGTTGGTGACTGCACTGGGACTTGAACTCAGATCTCATGGTACCTAGTTTAGTGTTCTTCATAATATTGACATCTGTTATTTGTTTCCTGCACTGATTGATTCAGAATGAGGGCACAGCATCAGGAAAGGGAGGAAGGGATAAGCAGGAGATGGTATAAGGAATGCACACTGTAATCACCTCCGGGACATCCAGGGTTTAAAAACGCAGCTTCCTAAACACCATCTCAAACAAGTGTTCCCTAAGAACCTCCAAAGCATCAAAATTTGGGGGTAGGCTGGAAGAGTGATGAACAAGACAGCACTTTCTCTCATTACTTTGATCTGTATTAAGTAATGATATTTACTATTTTGCCATTAACAAGAAAGAAGGCCATGAGATTTTAATTTTTCTTGAAAGAGCACATGGATTTTTAAAAAAGATATAAACTGTCAGTGCAGTGAAAAGAAGAGTGACTTGGGTTTCCTCTCCAGCTTCAACAATTAGAAAGTTATATGACTTGGACAAAGAGCCTAAATTCTCTAGGTCTTTCTTCATTTCTATGCTAAACTAGAAAATCTCTTAAGGTCCCTTTCAGTCCTACAATAACATGATTCTAAGAAGTTACTTAGCCCCAACCATGCACAGAGACCAATGGGTTAGACCCTAAAATACTTGACTCTCTCAATTCAGAAGTCAGAAACTAGTTGGACTATTAGTATATCAACTCCAAAGAACAGAACAACACCACCAGAAAATTAACTTTTTAATAAAATCCAAAGTGATGCAGATGTGTAACGTATAAAGAAATGAAAACTGTCCACGGAGGCTGGGCCAGCCCGGAACATGCCACAGAATGGTGGGACTTTTAGCTATACAACTGGAAAGGGTCAGAGATCAAGGTGAGAAAAAGACTTTCTAGGTGGGTAGATATTTTTATCTCCAGCCACAAAAGTCAGGAATGATCACGGCTTGGGGATCCCACTGGTTGATACCAGGGGGTTGGTTTAAGGAACACTGGAAGACAAAGGTCAATAAGCAGGAAGGAACCAGACTGTAATGAACGTTCAATGCCAAAGCTTAAAGACATTTAAGCTTTATCTAGGAGGCAATGGAAAGATGTTAAAAAATTCTGAGCACGGTTATCAAATGATAACAGTTGTGTTTTAGGAAAGAATCATGTACTCTGCAATGATTTACACTCTTCCCCCTATCATGAGGCTCACTGAGGAAATACACTTTTTAAGAAAGTCTCCATTGTATAAGTGCATCACGTCCAGCCCTAACACAAATCTTGGTCAGTGGGAAAAAAAGGAATTTCTAAATAATTCACTGATTGTTTAATTCTACAGACTATCTTGTCACCAAAAGGAAAAAAAATGATCAAACAGTTTTATGAAGTGCTGCATAATATATATTCCTCTAACAAATTCACAAAATGCAAATAACTAACACATTAGTGGCTGCAAGCAGTTCTGAAGGAAAGAGCCTTTTTTAACTGTATATAACAGCATTCCTCAAACTTACCTAATCATGGAACTTATAAAAGTACCGTATTTATTAACATAATACAGAACTAGTGTTCCACAGTATATCCTTTTGGAAATCGTACCACGGAACACTTAGTCCTAAGAGAATGAAACTCAACAGAAAGTGAAATCCGTTCATAACTGACACAAACGCACGCAAAATATATACAATTCCTTCCTTTTAATCAGCATTAGAGACCAACACAAATTTAGAATTTCTCTCTGCACTTGCCCACATGCTGTATCAGTGGTTCCAAACCTTGGCTGCATATTTAAGTCACTTGGGCAGTTTAAAAAATAATAATAATGCTCAAGCTTTACTTCTAGAACAATTAAATCAGAATCTCTAGTTTGGACACCAATAGCTTTTAAAAGATCCACAGGCAAACCTACACCAATGAGGGTTAAGGATACTGCTGTAGATTAAGAATTTACTAACTCTAAAATGGTTCATGGTAGAGTTAGGGAAATGGGAAAGGGAACATGAATTCCACTTCTTTCAGTTAGAAAACCTTGCCCTGAAAAAATGAGGCTTGGCTATATTTATTCTGCATACAATACTGGATCTCGAATATTCTTGGCCTTCTCTGTACGTGTTCAATCATTGTATAATGGTGGTTTAAGGCTAACACTAGAACATGCTAAATGGTTGATAGCCAACAATTTCTTTAAGAGAAGCTTTAATTTTGAATAGAACCAAATTTTCTATCATTTGCCAAATTGGAATCATTGGTCTCAGAAGTTTTAGTCTGATTCCCATGAAACACAGCCAGGAGTAAACTGCAAAGCCAAAATTTTCAACTGTCCTCCTGGAAAATACATTTTTAAAAAAACTGCCTATCGTAGAAGGTTTGGGACTTAGTCAAACGATGCTATTTATTTTATAGCCATCATTCCAAACTTGGAAGTTTTATCGTCCAAAATGCAATGAAGGTATTACAACAGTTGAAAACTCATGTTTCAAAGCATAGTTAAAAGTTAATCTTCCTGGGAATGCATTTTTCCTCCAAGAAAGTAGAGGGAAGAAAAAAGTAATAATACATCCCTAAAGCCAGCACTTAACAAAGAAGTCAGAAGCTGCAAAACAAGCTATAACACAAAATGTTTGGTTACCCTGGCTATCGTCTTTAATTCTCATCATCTTTCAGTAGACAGTGAATAAAAACAGTATGATCTCCTAAATTTAATCTGGATTTCCAAACCTTCTATTCATCCTCTCAACCGTCCACTTGACTCTGAGTAATTAGCTCAGAAAAAGATGATATAATGATATATATCACTTTTAACTCATTTGTTTTCTAGGCCACAGGACAGAAAAGCATTCTCCACTGTCTCTTATTTTGCCTTTGCAAAGGCACTCAGGGGGTTCTTTCCGTGAGGAATGCCTTTCCATCTTGCCTCCATTAAGACATTTAGGTCACTTTATCACAGGTCTAGAAGACATCTTAACCTAATGTCAACCCTGCTCTCTGCTCAGAAACTCTTCCACAAAGCCTGACCTAATCTTACCCAACATACTAATCATGTGTTACCTTTCCCTCAAATTCCTGCTCCAACATTTTCTCCTGAGGGTAGCCTTTCTTGATGCCTCACAGGAGAACAAATCACTCCTTCTGTTTCCTCTGTTACATGCTCTCGCCACCCTGGGTGGCACTTCCGTGCCACTTCTCCTTTAGAGTGTGACCGCTTTGAGGACAGGGACCAGATGTTGCCCATTTCCCCTCCACGATCCTGCACCTGCACAGTGTATAGCTCACAGGAAGGGTGGTAAGCGTCTCATGAATGGCCTCCTTGGCATCTCTGTAAAGCCTGTGTACTTCATCATTCATTCTAACCCTTTCTTATAAACATCTTTCTCCTTCTGCTTGAAAGCTCTCTGAAGGTAGAAATTATTTCTTCTTTAGTATTCCCATGAAACTAGAAGACAGAGTTTCCAGATTGACAGAGCATGAGGTAGCACGCCACATTTTCTTTTTACTCATTTATTTTTTTGGCTGCGTTGGGTCTTCGTTGCTGTGCGCGTGCTTTTCTCTAGTTGCGACGAGCGGGGGCTACTCTTCGTTGTGGTGCGCAGGCTTCTCATTGTGGTGGCTTCTCTTGTTGCGGAGCATGGGCTCTAGGCATGCAAGCTTCAGTAGTTGTGGCACGCAGGCTCAATATTTGTGGCTCGCGGGCTTAGTTGCTCCACGGCATGTGGGACCTTCCTGGACCAGGGCTCGAACCCGTGTCCCCTGCATTGGCAGGCGGATTCTTAACCACTGCGCCACCAGGGAAGTCCTAGCACACCATATTTTCAATGTGTGAGAGGGATGCCAAAGTGAAGTGGTACTCACAAATGAGAAGAAACACAACATCCATGTTCCAAATAAATACTAAAATATACTATTTCTTCAATTTTGTTAATAACTCCCTCTCAACATACTGGCCGAAACCAGGAAATATTTAGGCTCTCCCAACCTACCAACCTAAGGACCATGCCACAGAGCTTCTCAAACAGCATCTCCTATTGACTTACACATGGATTTGGACAATTGTCTTGGAAATCCCATAGACAAATATAACAGGAGGAAGTTCTATTTAAGAAAACAACTCCAAGCTAACTGAGTTTAAAGTTTTCTTATTCACATGGGATTAAGGTTTCTTGGCAACTCCAAAGTAAACAGCCACATGGGAATTGAAGCTGGGTTTTTGTTTTTGTTTTTTTCTCTCTCTCTCTCTCTCTCAAAAAAGTAATTGATGGAAAACTCAAGAAAGAAAACTGAGAAGGAAACACAGAAGCCTCTATATTTGCCTGTAGTTGGTTTCATCTCTGGCTAAATTCCTTCATTCCCAATCGTCATCACTTTAACTATTAAGAAGCAGAAAATCTGAATGACTGAATGATAATCTAGAATGACAAGAGTACTAACGGTAATAAATGCTAAGGAAGGAAAGACATACTTATACACTTATCCTAAATCATTTTGATTTCACCAAGGGGGGAAAAAACGGTAATGAAATCCATTTTTTCACGTCTTAAAGTGACAAAAAGCAGCTCCTTTCAAGAAGGAACTTGCCTCCAAAGAAATAAAAACCTGCAAAAGAACTAGTTTGGGACAATCCACAACGCTGAACATACAAAATAAGAGAGTAACATTCAGGATATTTAATAATTTAATTCAAGGATCATGTTACTTAAAGAGGGAAAGAGTAACAAAGTGTTCTCCCTAACCACTACTAAGAAAAACAGAAAATGTTGTATGCTGTACTAACCCCTCCTCACGTTGGCTGACTACAAACTTCCCACAAAAAGCATAACACTGACTAAAACAATATATTAGTGCCAATGTGCAAGGAGAAGGAGGAAATCCTAAAACGTACAATAAAAGCCCGCAGCTAAATCTTTTTGGAAAATAAGGCCAGCACAAGCTTTTTCCACTGAAGATATTAACAGCAATTATGACCTTATGATTCCTTGAATAATGCTGGCAACTGACGAGCAAAAAGAAACACACCCTGAATAAGAATACTATTCATACACACACACACAACATATATATATGTATATATACAAACACATATATATACACACATATATATGAATTTTATTCAGAAAGAGTGTTCATCATATACTGGTATGGTATATTTTCATGTTTTACAATACACTATGGTATATATGTTGCAAAACATGAAAATATACTATACCAGTATATGATGAACATTTTCTCTGAATAGAATTCATATATATATATATATATATATGCTGTATACATATTTTAATGACCCATTTGGGGAGAATGTCTTATGTCTTGTCTAGGGAGCACTGCTCCTTTAACGATATAACTTAATTTGAGATACTCATCGAGGGGCTAAACTATACTACACACAGACACCAAAGTTTCTCAAGCATATCAAGAGAAGGGAAGAAGTTTGCAAAAGCACCTACTGAGCCAAACTTGAGAAGCACCACAAACTGTTCCAGCTCCCCCAAGAGGCATTGCTCACTTCTGGCATATCTGCTTCCCTATCGCTCGCTCTCTCACGCGCTCTCGCGCGCTCTCTCGCTCTCGTTCTCTCGCTCTCGTTCTCTCGCTCTCTCGCTCTTTTTTTTTTTGGTTGTTGTTGTTGTTCCATGTTCCCTTCTGTGGATGGGTTTCTTCTGCTGACTCACAGCTGCTTCTCCCTGTGACCCCAGCATTTTCCCGTGGCCCACACGGTCACCCCTGGCTTCTCCCCGACCCCACCCGACACCACGACCTTTCCCTCCCGCGTCGCCACTACCACTCTAGGTCTTAGCTTCCCCAATTTGTTAGAGACAAGTCTCGCTCAGTGAGTTTTCAGAGCCAGTCACACAGGTCGTGGCCAGTGTCTACAGAAGGTTCCTCATTGGGTCAGGTGCCACATCTAGGCCTGTCAGCTGTGGCTGGAAGAGCAGGGAAACAGGTGATGCAAAACACACCTGGCTCCTCTCCTTTTTTCATGGGAGGGTATGTGGAAAGGCAGGCATATAATCATATAAATGACAAAGTCCATAAATTTAAAGGTATTATTCAGAGACAAAAGGTAAGAGTTGAATTAGCCAAAGTACAAATTCTAAAGCAATCTATTTTGTCTAAATAAAATGCAAAATTTTAAACGCCATCAAGCAAAAGGCTGTTCTTTAAAAAACAGCAAGAGTTCCTAAATTGAAGAAAGTATTGATTCATGAGATGACAATAAGCCACTATCACAGCTCTCCTGGAAAAAATAAAAAAGTGAAATATCAGACCAACCAACCTTAATATGATTTGGAAATCTGACTGTTTAAACAACATATAAAGGACTAACAAAATCCATACCATTTATTTTACTGTACTAATTTGCTTCAGCCCTTGGGCTGTCCCTCTAATGCACCACAATGACTCTAATTCAGAGTCCTACTCAGCAAAACTTACAGCTTTAGACAGAACTTTTCTCACTATAGGAGCATAGTCCACCCAAGAGGGCATGATAATCACTGATTTACAGAAAATGATTTATATTTTATGAACAACAGTCAAAGTCAGAAAAGCACTCTTCAGGTCCTGGCTGCCACCAACTAGGTCTCTGACCCTGAAAAAAAATCAATCCAAGACTATTCAGATCCTTGTCTAGAAGAAAAGGACATAACCACCACACCCAATTTTTAAACGTACTAATTCTTCTGTAAACCCATTTTAAAGCAGTAAAGCTTAAAGCTCTTTACTAAATGTCACAGCGTTCACTGGAGTCACACTAAAAGTCACTGCACTGGCCCCATCATTTTATTATGGGCTGTCAGGCTGTGGCTGAGTCCTTTTCCCAGGTAACCTTGTGAAGTCCATAATGAAGAAAGAAAATCACGCAGGAGTTCCGACTGCACAGTACCAGAACCAGGTGAACTCTTTCAAAGGGATGCTTCCCACACTTTCATGTTCTGGCCACACCTTAACTGCCACATGGTCTCCAGGCCAAATGGCAGGTCAAGAGTTTAGAGTGACAGAGCCTGTGAGCTATCTATAAGTGGGCTTGAACCTGCCAGTCAGGATTCTAGCATCCTTAATGTATATTATATACCTAGTAATGACAGTTGGAGCCAAACATTCCTCTTCAGTTGGATGAAGAATGGCCAAAAAAAAAACAACAAAAAAAAAAGCCAATTCTTCACATCTGTGACCAATTGACAGTGCCTGAAAATTATATAATCTTTAGCTGCTTCTGGATCTCATCCGTATCATGGATATCATGGCCTCACTATAGCCATACTCATCAGGGTATACCCAAAATACTGTACCCAGATATTGTTGCCACCTGTAAAATCTTGCTCCTGAAAGTGAATAGAATGGTAAGGGATCTGAAAATTGAGTTATATGATAAATAAAATCTAAATATCTTTAGTCTGAAAAAAAGAAGACATACAGATTTTACAAAAAAAAAAAAATATCTTCGAAAAAATTTTTATACCTCCAAATGGCAAAATAAGAGGATCACATGGATGAAAAGAAAAGGGGAAATTTTCTGAAAATCAGCACTGACTAAAAATCAGCCTTGTATATACATCTGAAACCTGTACTGTCTTTATACCTGTTGTAGAAGATACAGAAGGAACTTCCGTACGTCATGGGTGGCAGAAACAAATGACCTTTTACACTTCTTTCAACAAAATACTTTATGTTCTACAAATTGGCAATAATTTATGCATTCATGGGCAACCTCAACCTACTTTAGCCATTACGGTCTGTTTCTCTCCATGAGGTGGTGGTGATGATTAATCTTGCTTTTAAAAATAATAGGGGTTCACTGCATAATAAGTATAGAGAAAGAATACAAATCAACCATAATCTCATCACTGAGACAGACACTTAACATTCTGGAATAATTTCTGCCCTAGTAATGTTTACATGATTTTTTAAGGCCTACATAATAATCCAATCATAAACTCAATGTGATTTTCCACATGATACAATGGTTTGAGTTTGGGTTCAAGAGACATTTAAACCAGTAATGACTAAACTTTCATAGGGTATTCATTTAAATTAACTATTATTATTCACTTTAAAAAATCATAATAGCAACTAGGGTATATTCACTGCCATCAAACACACAGTTTAAAGGAACCCCAATGACATCCCCTACCTCCATGGAGGCAGAAAGAGGAATAAAACAGCAAATGTGGTTTTCATAAAGCAGTTGTGTGAAATGACTGCCGAAAGAAAAGCCAAGTACCTGATATGATGACAGAACTCAACAGGTGACTGTACAACATGCTCGAGAATATGGGCTTGACACCCATATTCAAGTCAACACAAAGACAGAACTTAGAAAAGAAAAAGAGAGAATGAGCAAATCACTTAAGACAGTCTTTTTCTTAATCTTTTCTCACTAACCCTTATCTGCTCAACTCTGATGGAAGACACAGAGCAAATCAGAAGATATAAAAACAGGACAGATTCTTACCCTTAACAACTTTCTGAAAGATAACCATATGAGAAAAAAAATCTAAAAAAGAGCAGATATATGTATCTGTATAACTGATTCACTTTGCTGTACGGTAGAAACTAACACAACACTGTAAATCAACTATACTCCAATAAAAATTAATTTTTACGGCTTCCCTGGTGGCGCAGTGGTTGAGAGTCCCCCTGCCGATGCGGGGGACACGGGTTCGTGCCCCAGTCCGGGAAGATCCCACATGCCGCGGAATGACTGGGCCCGTGAGCCATGGCCGCTGAGCCTGCGCGTCCGGAGCCTATGCTCCGGCAACGGGAGAAGGCCACAACAGTGATAGGCCCGGATACCGCAAAAAAAAAAAAATTAATTAATTTTTAAAAACAAATATAATTAAGAGATGACCAGAATAACCTGTTTGGGGGGTTGTCCATTTTTTCTAAGTCTTGTACGTGCCAGTTACCCCTATTTAGCCAGTTGTAGAAGAAAACAGCGATCACAGACTCTCTCAATGAAACTTATGCTCAAGTCCATAACAGTGTCATCAGAAATAAGAACCCAGGGTCCCTGAATGTTGGCTTTAAGGCCTAACTGTCCGTTTGTGATGACATCCAGTGGTGACAACATTTAAGTCTAGAATCAAAATCAACACTCATTCTGCAGCCTCCTGAGCCCATCTTCAGAACTGTGACATCAAACACTCTTCACTGTATATACACGTCCTTTTGGAATGTCTGAATTGTGAGCCACGTGAATATATTACCTACTGAAACACATACTGAGATTAAAACCTTAAATATCCTAATTTCATTTAAATCAAACTTGATTTTAAATGTTTAAGCATAAAGACTCAGTGCTAGAGAAAGTATATCATGGGCTATAATGAAGTGAATTCACTTTTAAATAATTAAATCAAAACTTATTTCTATGACCAGAGGACTATGAGCCATTCAACCTATACAAAATCATGGTCAGTGGAGGAAGGAGAAGCAATTATACTTAGAGATTTCTGCCTCCCTCCTCCAATAAAAAGATTCAAGTGGTCCCCATCTAAGACCAACTAATGCACTCATTTTGAGGTACAAAGGGAGACAGATATTCCTCCAAGCAATTTACCCCAGAAGACAACATTTGCTACCTTCCAGTCTCAAAATGACAAAAGAAATCTATTTGCCTAACAAGATGAGCTTGAGGGTAATAAAAATATACCACATAAACCATCAGTTTCTTATTTATATTAGTCTTAGTGATAAGCTCTTCTGAAAAACCACAGTTTAAAGGTCACTTTTCTAAACTGAAATATTTTAAGGGTATAAAATATCCCTACTTTAAAATATGGGATGTGTACTTTGTGGTGAAACGATGTATATAACCCAATGTGATGGAAAACTTGGCTTTCATCAGTTATGATGCTGAATGAATTTTCTCTTCTTCAGCCATTGGGATTCGAGATTCCTAAAGCATTTTGCTTTGATGAATCACATTTGTAATACAATCACTTTACTCATCCCCACCTAATACACTGTAACACATTTTCCCCTCCAAGATCTCGCCATAGTCATTTCACAAGAGAAAGAAAAAAAGTAGTCATTTCACAAGAGAAAGAAAAAACGAAGTGATTAAAGGAAACAGGACAGACAGTGAGTAAGCCATGAACAACTGGCCAAAGAACTGTAAAACTCTTGGCAGATCATTTCCATGTGTTTCAATTAAGGTTCCATGAGAAGTGGACAAAGAACTAGAGAGAACAGCAATAGTTGTATCCATTCCCTCCTTTTGTAAATAGAGCTAGAGCCAAAGAATAAAAAGTACAATTACTGGAGAACTTGCAAATTTCAACATAGAAAAACATTTGGGATGTATCCAATACAAAGAGTCTAATTTGTAATCTCATCAGCCAATCAGAGAATATTAAAAAGCACTTTACATTTTTAATATACATAGAAAGAAGGACTAAGGGTGTATAAATAGTAGTTCTCCTTCAAAGGTGGGATGACTAAGTAGATTTTTTTTCTTTCTTGCATGTTAATTGTGTATTTGTTATAGACAACTTAAAAATGACTTGCTATAAGGAAAGAAAACGATTTAGTACAAATGACTAGGAAGTTAAAATCCATAGATCAAATTGAGTATCAAAACATAACAATTCTACCAAATTTTTCTAATTATAGTAAATGTTCTACAAACTTTATTTCCTCCATTAAAAGGTATTAGTAGTTGAATTGTGTCCCCCAGAATTCGTATGTTGAAATCCTAACCACCAGTACCTCAAATGCGACCTTATTTGGAAACAGGGTCACTGCAGATGTAATTAGAGAGATGAAATCATTAGAGTGAGCCCTAATCCAATAGGACTGGTGTCCTTATAAAAAGAGGATGTTTGGACACAGCAAGACACACACAAGGAGAACGCCATGTGAAGAAGGCAGAGACGGGGACGATGCTTCTACAAGCCACGAACACCAAAGACGGCAAGCAAACCTCCAGGAGCCAGGAGAGGGGCGTGGACCAGATTCTCTCTCGCAGCCCTAGGGAAAAACCAACCCTGTCCACACCTTGATCCTGGACTTCCAGCCTCCAGAAAGGTGAGACAACCCATTTTTAGTGTGGAAGCCACTCAATTTGTGGTACAAATTTTTAGAGCAGCCCCAAAACATAATACAAAACGTTTCAAAGGCTTAACACACAGAGATATTACCCTCCGACCACATTCGTTTTTCCTTAATCTGTCTTTTGGTAAAGAGCACTTGCAAAATCAGTATTTCCTCCAGATGCTCCTCCTCCCACCCCTATGACTGCAGTTACATAAGGCCTCATCATACAGGAGTTTTCTCCAGGAGAACGTGAGAACAACTGACACATGCCAGACCCAGACCTGACCTGCCTTAAGACCACGGCACACTTCCTCCTTCTCACCAGCTCCCATCTGGCCATGGTGATGACCCAGTTTTAACCATACAGATGAGATTGTGCCTTAGGGAACAGCAGGTCTCTGTCTTAGAAGGAATCTGGGTCTCTCACTGACAGCATGGGACAACGCCACCTACCAAGCGGGAATATTCTCCTTAGAATGTTACATGAAAGTAAAATAAAGAACTGTTCTTTTTTTTTCCTTTTTGTTATTGTTTCATTAAAAATTTTACAAAAGATGTACACACTTACTTAAAAATTGTACTATGTGGAAAGGACAAAATAAAAAGGTGTGATCTCTGTTGATGGTTTTATTTATCTGAAATGTGTACCATTTCAGACCTATATTTTATCTTGTTTTTATATGTATTTTGCAAAACAGAAATCATACTATTTACATTTCTGATTCAGCAATACACTGCAAGTATCTTTCTGTGTCAATGGGTAAAGATTTACTTAGTTTTTTTTAAACATTGCATATAATTTCATGATGTGAATACACCAAAATTTATTCAACCATTCCCCTATTTTCGAATTTTTATGATGCTTCTAATTTTAAAGAACTGTTCTTTAAGGCACGATATTGTTGGCATTATCTGCTGTAACAGGTTAGTCTTTTACCCTAATAGAATATCAGTGGAAATAAAACATTTTAAACACATACAGTAAAACAGTATACAGAAAACCAGGGAGATCTCTGAAACAGTAAGTGTGACACCTGGGAGAAGTCTAAGCGTACAGTAAACTGAACAACTGCAAATCATAGCTCCAAATTTGAGACAATACATTTGATGATCCCAGTAGTGATTTTACATATATTTTGATGGTCCAAAAAAACCAAAGTAACATATACAAGTCTCATCCTCCTCTTCCAATCCTCTCCTTAGGGAGAGGCAGTACGAATCCAGGAGGTATCCTTCCAGACTTAGATATTTTTAAAGTCAGGATAGTCAAATTTTAAACTCAGCTCAAAGAGAGATTCTAATTTTGGTTTGTGATACACACTCCAGAGTAAAAAACCAAAACATATTCTAATAATAAGCATATAGAACCTTCATATTTGCATTTCCCTGGGAGAAGAAAAGCATTTTTTCGAACATGCTAATGACCAGCAATGTGGTTTATTTTCTGTTCCCAAATGTTTCCCCAAATGCCATTAATTTTAATGGAAGATGTGTGACTAGAAGAAAGTTCCTGGAGGAGAATTCAATACCTCTCTGCTCCTTCATTCTACTGGAGACAGACCATAATGTCTACTTCTGTCTGGTCAAAACACTGAAAATTACTTTTCTGAAATTTGGGATGCTTGCCTCTTAGTAAGCTGCAGGGTTTTTTCCAGGGTAAGTATCCAAATCTTATATTGACACTTGTCGATCAGGAAGATACTTTATTGAACAAAAGAAGAAAATGAGGAGATTAAAAAGTACTCCATTTAGTCAGAGGCTTCATTAACCTGCGACCAAGAATGTAATCTATGATTCCAACTCACAGTTTGTGGGATGCACACATGTTCCTGGATTCAAACATGTGTTTCCATTTAAACTGCTGGAATGTATATATGGCTCTGCAAAGAGTGATAAATATTAGCAAATCTTCTAAGAATGAAGGTCCTTTATGACCACATACACTGTGTTTCGATTCAGGTTTTAAAATGTCTGAGTCACACAAAGCTGAACAGGCTGCTTTTTACATCTCTTTGCAAGTTAAAGAAGAACTCAGAAACAGGAAAAAAAGAAACAAAAATCCTTCCATAGATTGCATCTGTTTGTGCCACCACAGCCAACCCAAGGCAAATCTGCGATTTCTGCTATTTGTCTTCTCTTTTCTTTCCCTTGTGGCAAGCCTGCCCCAGCTAAAAGCAGAGTATTCTGAATTGCCCAAGTACTGAGTACAAGTTGGACATGAACCAACGTCAGATAATGCCAAGGAAGGCGGATTCAGACATAGTACATAAACTTCAACAGCATGAGCCTAAAGAGCAGGGGTGGAAAACTGTGGTCTGGCACATTCTATTTGGCCAGCACAGCACTTTTAAATTTTTAAAATTTAAATCCCTTTAAGAAAGGCCGCCCAAACAAAGAAGGTAGCTCATCATATAGGATAGTACACCTCACCTTGCACTATGAACTCTCCGATGTCATATGCCAGCCAAATGTTTGAAGTATGAATGCTGCGTGAATGCCTCCACATCTGAGCCTTTTTCCATTCTGTTTCTTCACCTAGAATGCCCTTCCCACCCACCCAAGCCTACCTCCACTTGGCTAATTTCTACTCTTCTAAAGACCTCAACAAGTCCTTTTGAATCTCCTCAAGTCCCAGTCAAGTGCTTAATCCTGTACGGCCCAGACTTTCCTGCTATTTATGTGGCTTTATCATCAAACACCAGACTAATTCCTTTAGGGCCGGGACTACGCCTTGCTCATTTTGGTCTTTCCAGTGCGTTGCACAACACAGCAGGTGGTAAACAAATATTTTCAGAATGAAGAAATGGCAATGCCAGTATCAGCTCTGAAAATATTCGCTTTCAATATCCTTGGAAGAGAATGCAGATGAATGATGAAGTTGACCCAAAAAAAAAAAGTGCAGCTCACACAGAAGACAAGAGAATGAGGAGGGCTGTAAAAGCCACATCTGGTCACACAGGTGTTTTCCAAAAGTTTGATGACCCTCTACAGTGATATTTAACCTCATCCGTAGTTGCTGCTGTATTTCACTCTGGGACAAACTGTGTTATCTCTTCCCACACACATGCCTTCTGGAAACCAACAACAAACACACAAATAAATTCAACTGAACAAAACAAAGAAGGAGGAGGACTCGAGTCAATTTCTTTGAAAAGACAGACATCTTCCCTTACATAAAACACTTATTTTCAAATAGAGCTAACCAGAACTCATCAACTGCTCTCCACACTATCTCAAATCATTTTCCATCAGTTCCTATTTCCCTCTAAGACTGGCCAGGCTGGCTTCACTGAAGGTCAGAACTTACGGAGGGCAGCCGGGGACAGAATGGACTTGGTTACCAGCTGCGAGCAAGCGGTCTAAATGGTGCATCTTTTGACAATTTTATTACGTCGCCCATGGTCAGGCTTACCAGAAATGAAGAAGCTGTGAGGGACTCCTTCTCTCCAGCCCCCCAGGTCAGGTATGTGTTTGGGGAAGGAGGAAACAGGCGGTAAAGAAGATAATCTGGGCAGCAGATCTGGCAGCCCTCACTGCCTCCTTGCCTCCAAGGGAAAACTTCATTAAATTTGCCTAGAAGGAGGCACCTTCGAATGGTTACGCCCCAAACAGCCTACCACCCTTTCCTTGTCCCAAACAGCCTACCACCCCTTCCTTGCCCCAAGCATCTCCAGCTATTTTATCAAAACCTACTCTCCTTCCTATGGAAGGGGCGCTTTCAGGGGCTTCTAGTGTAGCTGCTGAGACAGGTACATTTCTCCTTAATTATCGCCAAGGCACGAGTAAAAAGTGACTTACCTTCTGAAAAAAGTCTTCCCCACTTTTGCCTTTTCCTTCAGCAGCAGCTGTAAATAAAAATGTATACATTTAAAATAGTTTCATTTTTCAATCTATGTATTCAAAAAACTCTCGAGTATCAGGTATGAGAATATAAAGGTAAACAAGGTACCAGCCTTGCTCCCCCAAAGCTCAGTGCCTGTCGGTAGGCCTCATCTGTAATGCAAAATGGATACAGAATAAAATACTAATCCAATCAATCAGACATCTTTAGATAACTTCACACTCCATTTTCTTGTCTGAAAGCCTCACAAGTCTCTATTTTCACACATAGATGAAAGTAATCTTGTTTTCTCATAGTCAAGGAACTACATACATGAACAAATGCAACTACCAGTAGAATCAGCTATAGTGCTGTGAGCACCTCCTGTCTGTAATCAGTCCCAAGCGTGAGGTTGCCTTTTCAAGTGATGGCTCATCTGACAAGGCCTACTCAGAGCAATTTCAGTTTTATGCTTTGCAATGACTGTATAATCTACTTGGATTTCAGCTGGCATCACACACTACACTTTAACTCACTTCTTTATTCACATTTACAAAGAGAGAGACAAAACAACAAGGGAGTTAAAAAGTCTTGGTGAAGGTCCCAGACGACAAAATTTCACCTGAGATTAATGTGAAGGTCATTGCATTTGAACAATCATTTTCATATCTGAATGGTAGCCTATAAATAAAGGACAAACCCAGTTCTTTACGCGCAAAAGTTTTACGGTTCTGTGAACATTTTCTTTTTAATCTGTGGAGAGACAGGAACAAAGAGCTAAGGGCATCTTTCTTGCAATAGCATCAAATTGCACCTTTCAGAAGGCAAACACCAGGTCTCAGATTCAGGCACAGGGTGGAAGAGTTCCCTCCCTGCCCAGGACAGAGACACAAGCAGGATCAAGAACTTCTGGAAATTGAAACCCGGAAGACCGTGGTACCCCAAACACCTAGTGGGCGATACCGTCAACGGGCCTGCCTGTAGGTGCACGAGTGTGTGTGTGTGTGTGTGTGTGTGTGTGTGTGTGTGTAACAAGGTCACTTGCTAAAATTATTAAAGACCCAGTAAGTGTGGCAGACATTCCGTTAAGTAGAGAATTCAAAATTCAAAGAAATCCTCTCCGCCCTCAAAAAGTAGTAAGTATTAACGTCTAAATTCTTTTGTCACCAACTTTAATTTCACAGTTAAATGTAAGATATCTTCTATAATTTTGTAAAAACGTGTATTTTTATTGACATGTTTTCATTTAAAAAACAGAGCAGAGTACATGTTTCTGTGATTTCCAAAGAGAGTTTGGGGAAATGTATGAAAACAAGAGCTAGAAAGAAATAATAAATTAAAAACTGTATTCTAATATGTGGCAGCTAAATAGCCCCTCAATGATGTCACATTCTCATCCCTGGAACCTGTGAATATATTACCTTACATGTGCAGAAGGCATTTTGCAGGTGTGATTAAATTAAGGGTCTGGCGGTGGGAGGTGTATCCTGAATTATTCAGGTGGACCCACTGTAATCACAAGGGGCCCTTTTAAGAAGGGAGCATGAAGGTCAGAGTCCAAGAAGGCAATGTGACAACAGAAGCAGAGGGAGAAAGAAGGACATGTGATGGCAAAAGGAGAGGGTCAGAGCATTAAAAGATACAGAGATGCTACACTGCTGGCTTTGAAGGTGGACAAAGGGGTCACAAGCCAAGAAATACAGGCGCCCTCCAGAAGCTGGCAAAGGCAAGGAAATGGATTCTCCCCTACAGTCTTTGGGGGAAGTGCAGCCCTGCCAACACCTTGGTGTAGCCCAATGAAACACATTTCTGACTTCTGACCTCCAGAACAGTAAGAAAATAAATTTATGTTGCTGTAAGCCACTATACTTGTGATTTGTTACAGCAGCAAAAGGGAACGAACGCACAATTCCAATACCATTTTAACTTTACTCTTTGCACAATGACCACATCATCAACAGCATGAACTGAAGCACAGGAACCGATGTGAGCATTTGAGTCACACACTTCCACAGACAGATTCTTTGTAGTTAACTCTAAAACTTATGATTTTCACTCCAACTCAGAAATACACCAAAAGTAAAGCTTTTGAAAGAACATAAAAAGCAATTTCGAACAACAACAAGATACACAAAGCTCACTCTTTCTAAATAAACTGGCAAACTTGGTTGGTCCTAGCCAGAGGGGCCAGGAAGATAAAAGGTCGGCACCCTAACCTGATGACACAAATGCCTTGGGGGCACTTCAACTCAGCTACCTCTTGGGCTGGCTTTATCTCTAAAGCCAAAAATAGCTTAAAGGCACCCCTGCCCGATGACACAATTGCTTGGCAATGAAAATTGCATACTAGGGCACAAAGATTGGAAAAAAAAATTCTAGTGACATCGAAGGAACTCTTCTTTAAAGAGAAATTTTAGAATCAAAGGTATTTTCAAAGGCCTATCAAGCAAGGCAGAAAAACACCCCTTCACCCACAGGGAACCTCTTCACAAATTAAAATTCATCAGTTTAAATTTCATGATACAATTAACGTTTTATTACAGAAACTTCCTTTAGACACTTATTTTGCTCATGACAAACGCATTATGTCACAACCTTGAAATGCCCCTTCATGCCAAGTCCAGCTAAACAGACTTCATAGAATGGCCTTTCAATCCCTGGATGAACAAAACGGGGGGAACTTCCTTAGTTAGACCCAAATTATAATTATGTTCCCAGAAAAACATCTAAAACTTAACCGGAAACCTGTACCTTTAGCAACCTTATCATCTGAGGGGGAACAGGAGGGAGGGAGCCAGAGATGGCACACTCGTTGACACCAAAAATCTCTGGCTTTTTTCATTCCAAATGTTTATGCACAAGAAACTCCAAATCTGAGCCTGATTTTCCCCTAAATCCTGAGACATGTCCATTTCCCAAGCCCACAAGGACCTGGTAAAAGCCTCTGGTGGGACTCTTGGGTAGCCACTGTCTCCAGTGCAAACCGTGGTGAGTCTGTCATCAGTCCTTGCTGGGAGCAGGCTTACCTCATTCCCAGGTTGCTGGGTCTCCTGCACAGCTTTTACTGACTCCACCCAAACAAAGCTACCAAGGCCACAGAAGCCAATCAAGGGAGAGCAACATTTCACCAGAAGTATTATCTGCCCTCCCCAAGAGGGATCCTTCTGAGCTCACATTTGAGAGTTCCATTCTCAAACTTACTCTAAATTCCTCAGTATTAAAATATCAACTCCGCTTGAAGTAGTGAGAGACTGGGAGGGAGGAGGTTTGTGGAGTATCTCTTTCTCAGTATAAACTTAGGAATATAAGATGTTCATTCTACAGACCCAGAAAAGAAAGAGAAGTTCACTTTCATTCCACAAATATTTAAGTCCCACGCTGGTGACTCAAAATAGGCAATATAGACCTTCATTCGACTTACAACCTTGGCCAATATATTCAAAGCCACCCAACGAGTGGGATCAAGACAGAATTAAAATTCGGTTCTAGAAACAACTCTCCCTAAGATCTTTCCACATTCACAACTCTATCCAAATTAAACGTATTAGAAATTTAATTTAGCTATTCTTATTCTGGACAACGCACTAAAGAGCTAGTCATTTTACTCTTAACTCAACACTAGAGCTGGGTAGCTACTGTTACAACTAAAGAAGAAAGCGTGCTACCAGGGAGGCCATTTGAGAGTTGGATTGCAAGAAAAAATAGGAGGCATGGTAATTTCTTGACCCAATGGTTTTCTTTTTATTATGTTTGGAGGGGGAAACATCACCTGTGGAATGAGCCAACCCATACTTGATGTCATGGCGTCCCCTGACCTTTGAAGTCTGACTGTATTCTGTGGTAGAACAGTTCTATCGAGCCTTCATTCTTATACACTGATACACCCTCATCTTTTTTACTCACAGTAACATAAACACACACATAACGATTTAGCAGGCTTTTTCTAACTGTCTTTACAACATGACTTCTGCCTGATGTTCCAAAAGTTAATTGTTTGATTGTAAAAACCCTGGATTATTCCTGCCAATGAAAGCAACTGTCTTTATTTTCATGACACAGAACTCCAGGAATAAATTACTTCAATACTACTGAAACATGGCTTCATGCATTGTGCAGGTAAAGCATTTCATATTTTAAGCTGAACAATTCATTTTTTATGTTTATTATAATTTCTCCAATGCTTTACCCTATTTTATTTCATATTTTTGCTTCATAAGAAATATGGGATGGCAAAACCCACGGCCAATAAAAACAGCAAAAGTTGAAACAGGTGTAAACTATTACAGTCTCCCAAACTACAGGGAAAGTCTAGTTAATTACTGAATTAAAGATGGGGGAAAAAAGCTCGATTTTCAGTTCTTCGCAGGGCAAATGGAAACTTCTTTAAATTCATTATGAAATGCTTTTCCATAACATCTGGTGCTTTCTTTACACAGCCAAATCTAAAAACACAAGAGCTATGTATTTCATATTTAAAATATAGTATGGAATATCTTTAAACATTCCTTTGAAAAGCAATGGGTTTTTTTCACCCTTGTGGAATTTGAGCAAGACAAAAACCAAATTCAAATTACACAAACTAATTGAGAAATAACTCTTCAAATCTGTGAAGAGGCCATCTTGAACTTCAGTGTGGGGTGCAGCCATTTTGCAAGAGGAACTCTGGTCTGAAGCGCTGGAGGCGAGGCCTCTGCACGTAGCACCCTGTGAGCAACTGAAACTAGACGAAGCACTGAGGAAAGAAAAAAGCTGCCCCCTGCCTCCCCAGGAGACCCACCAAGACCAGCAAGTGCACAGGTGACTTATGGCCAGTATTTTGGACAGAACAGGTCAGGAGAGCAGGAGAGGAACAGGAAGACTACCCAGGATTAAATTAGATGAAATGATTTTGAAGGAGAGTTAATAAAAAGAGAACTGGAGAGGGCAGACAGCAGAAGCAAGAAGAACTACAATCCTGCAGCCTGTGGAACAAAAACCACATTCACAGAAAGATAGACAAGATGAAAAGGCAGAGGGCTATATACCAGATGAAGGAACAAGATAAAATCCCAGAAAAACAACTAAATGAAGTGCAGATAGGCAACCTTCCAGAAAAAGAATTCAGAATAATGATAGTGAAGATGATCCATATTTATCTATTTGTTTGTTTGCTTGTTTTGTTTTTGGCTGCTTTGGGTCTTCGTTGCTTTCTCATGCAGCTCAATATTAAAGAAACAAACAACCCAATCCAAACATGGGCAGAAGACCTAAATAGACATTTCTCCAAAGAAGACATACAGATGGCCAAGAAGCACATGAAAAGCTGCTCAACATCACTAATTACTAGAGAAATGCAAATCAAAACTACAATGAGGTATCACCTCACACCAGTTAGAATGGGCATCATCAGAAAATCTACAAACATACAAATGCTGGTGAAGGTACGGAAAAAAGGGAACCCTCTTACACTGTTGGTGGGAATGTAAATTGATACAGCCACTATGGAGAACAGTATGGAGGCTCCTTAAAAACTATAAATATAACTACCATATGACCCAGCAATCCCACTACTGGGCACATACCCAGAGAAAACCTTAATTCAAAAAGACACATGCACCCCAATGTTCATTTCAGCACTATTTACAATAGCCAGGTCATGGAAGCAACCTAAATGCCCATCGACAGACGAATGGATAAAGAAGCTGTGGTACATATATACAATGGAATGTTACTCAGCCATAAAAAGAACGAAACTGAGTCATTTGTTGAGACATGGATGGATCTAGAGACTGTCATACCAAGTGAAGTAAGTCAGAAAGAGAAAAAGAAATATCGTATATTAACGCATGTATGTGGAACCTAGAAAAATGGTACAGATGAACCAGTTTGCAGGGCAGAAGTTGAGACACAGATGCAGAGAACAAAAGTATGGACGCCAAGGGGGGAAAACCGCAGTGGGGTGGGGATGGTGGTGTGCTGAATTGGGCAATTGGGATTGACATGTATACACTGATTTGTATAAAATTGATGACTAATAAGAACCTGCAGTATAAAAAACAAACAAACAAACAAAAACTAATACTAAACTTTCTTTCGGTTATTTGTATGGAAATATGTTAATATAAATGTTTCAGACATTACATGAAATTTCTAAAAATCTTATATGTTCTGATACAATGTTATAAGTCATAATTCTAGTTATTACTTTAAAATATATATCTCACAAATGAGTAAAAAAAAAATAAGAATCTAAAAAAAAAAAAATCTGTGAAGATTCAGGGCATTACTCCCTTTTTTTTCCCCACACAACCCAACTGTAGCACATTTGCAGCTAAGAAGGTTGCTGCACCTTAAGTTCACCTGAAAGATAAATGTAACCATTTAGCTAGTTTGATTCTCCTGCAAAAATATTTTACTAACAACTTTTTAAAACATTCACTTATTGTATCGATGTAATCCATATGCTAAAAGAGCTTTACCATATATTTTATTTGTATATTACTGTTTTCAGAAAAGTTCCCTACAAGTCTACTGAAAGAAGAATCAGCAAAAGATGTAGAACGTGCAGTTTCTATATACTCCCAGAAAACTTGTGTTCAGCAATCATTATCTAACACTCTAGACTGGCATGCAAAGCTCTGAGAATTGACTGAAGAAATAGTGGACATTAAGTCAATTTATAAAGTTGCTTCAATTCTCAGTTAAAAACATTTAAATACTCTAGCCAACTGAAGAACATCTCCAAGTTTAAACTCCAGTAGTAAATAGTGTCATTTGAAGGTTGTATATCACAGGAAGTGGGAGGATGTTCAGACCTCACCATTCCTAAAACTCCCTACCTGCTTCCCAGAGTCAACTGAGAACAAAATCAAATTCACTCACCCTGAAAAAAAAGAATCACGTATACCTATAGAGAAACATCAAGAAACAGACAAAAATTAAATTTATCTTAACAGTGGCTGGATATTTAAGGATGGTTTTCCTCATCTTCTTATTTTTTCTTTAAATACTGTTTTATTTTTGCAGTTAAAAAAATTCCCATGTTCAAAAATGCAATAAATTGTGTACATTTGAGGGGGCTATAAAACAAGACGTACAAAATGATCAATTCTGTATTGAAGTATCATGTGTGCATATACATGTAATGTATATGCTAGGGGAAAAAAAGACTTAAAGGATAAACAAAAAATATTAACAAGTGTTATTTGAGTGGTTGGATTATTGGGTCATTTATGGCTTCCTCCTTTGCATTTTTCATTTATTTATTTATTTGTTTGTTTGTTTTGTTTTTGGCTGCTTTGGGTCTTCGTTGCTTTCTCTAGTTGCAGCGAGCGGGGGCTACTCTTCGTTGCAGTGCACGGGCTTCTCACTGTGGTGGCTTCTCATTACAGAGCACAGGCTCTAGGTGCGTGGGCTTCAGTAGCTGGGGCACGCAGGCTCAGTAGTTGTGACTTGCGAGTTCTAGAGCACAGGCTCAGTAGTTGTGGCGCACAGGCTTCAGTAGTTGTGGCACACGTGCTCAGCAGTTGTGGCTTGTGGGCTCTAGAGTGCAGGCTCAGTAGTTGTGGCGCACGGGCTTAGCTGCTCCGCAGCATGTGGGATCTTCCCGGACCAGGGCTCGAGCCTATATCCCCTGCATTGGCAGGCAGATGCTCAACCACTGTGCCACCAGCGAAGCCCTGCATTTTTCAGAATGCCTTTAAATAGTTTGAATAAATAGCTTTTAATAGCCTCCAATTAGGGAAAAAAAATCAGTTAAAATCATTTGAGGTCTTCCCTGGTGGCGCAGTGGTTGTGAGTCCGCCTGCCAATGCAGGGGACACGGGTTCGTGCCCCGGTCTGGGAAGATCCCACATGCCGCGGAGCAGCTGGGCCCGTGAGCCATGGCCTCTGAGCCTGCGCGTCCAGAGCCTGTGCTCCGCAACGGGAGAGGCCACAACAGTGAGAGGCCCGCGTACCGCCAAAAAAAATCATTTGAAATACTTCTGCCTATTTGAGAATGAACCAAGTTTTCACCATTACTGGTTTGTCACAGCCTCATTTTCAGCCCACAGTGTAAGGCAATCTGGCAAAAGTCTAAAGGTCAGGAATGCCAAGAAAGAAAGAAACAGAGAGAGAGAGAAAGAAGGAAAGAGAGAGAGAGAAAGAAAGAAAAAGAAAACTTCATGGCTGAAAACACTAAACAATCCAATATTTGGAAAACCTCTGTGAGTCACATCCAAATTTCATAGCTAGCCAAAAGACAGAAAGAGATGCTCTCTAAAATGCATGAATCAAAAGGAGAACATTTTTACTATATAGTTCTCGTTATACTTAAATTATACATTAAAAGAAGGCCATTTCTACTGAAAGGTCACATCAAATAAAACATGAAATAGAAAGGATAACACCTATTATATTTCTATGTTATATTTAGATTTACCACATTCTAAAAGGGCTCAATGGCTAAGAGTTTGAAAGAAAAGAGATGGATCATCGATGATAATTTGAGCTAAGAGCATGGGCCACTTACACCAAAAATCCAAGACATCCACTGAGGCTTTTTTTTTTTTTCATTTCCCATCAAATTTTCAACAGAACTAATAGAAATGACATAGATAATGATGGGGGTGAGGAGAGGAGTCCTGATCTCTTCCTACAATGGGGGCCACTGCTGCCTCTTTAAAGTTTCTACCTGCTGACTCTAACAATTAAGTCCTAGCCAGACTACACGTCTCAAAATTCAGATTTCAGGGGATTTTTTTTTTCCACGTTAAATCTCTCAGGGCAATAAACCTCTGCTAATATTCCAGTGCTGGGGACAATCTAAGCTGGTGGTGGCCCTGCCACACTCAGGGCACAGCAGGAGGCTGGAGCAAGGCCAGCGTTCTGTAATCTACAGGCTATATAGTTTCAGAAAGCATCTGTTGCTGTCAAACGTAAGAAAGCAAATATTCACCAAAATCTGAGAACATCTAAATTACATTATTCGTTTCTTCAAGCTAACTTGAACTCTTCAAGAAACTCTGGCTAAGAGTTTATTCAGACTTCAAATTTATTGGCCTGCAATGAAGACTTCCTTGTGGGCTAATGACCCTGACATACATCCATGGACTTTGAGTCCAACTGATTAACAGAAACTTTGGTCGTGTCAAATGTCTTGTGTTCACACCCTATTTCTTCATACATAAGCAACCTCTGAAGCACCATTTAGTTTGGCCTGTGGTCACAAACACTATTTGACAACTTTGGAGTTTTTACGTAATATTAGTTTTTTTTTTTTTTAAAGCAACACTCTTCTAGCTTTATGAAAAGCTAAAGGATATTCCTGACCTTTATATAGCTTATGGATCTTACCATTGGGCTGTGCTGTCTAAAATGATAACCAATGGCTGCTGTGGCTACTGAGTGCTTGAAATATGGCTAGTCTGAACCAGATGTGCTGAAAGAGTAAACACAGTGGATTTCAAAGACAGTACAAAAGAAAGTAAAACCTCATTAATAATTTTTGATTATATGTTGAAATGATACCATTTTCATGTATTGGATTAAAGAAAACTATATTAAAATTAACCTCACCTGTTTTGTTTCTTTCTCGTGTGGTTGTAAGATTTTAAATTACACTGTGGTTCGCATTACATTTCCATGTCACTGTGTTACTATAGGGGATAATAACTTTGCTACTACCCAAAGAGGGTTGCAAAGATTCAAGTAGAGAGCATAGTGACAGGTCCGCAGGACCAAAAACAAGGAATACTTCCAAAGAGAAGGAGTCAGCAGCTTGAAATCCAAGCTGTATGTGTCTTAAACCCCTGGGAACATTTTGAGGGAAAAAGAAAAAGGTTGCCTGGTGTTTGTGGGGGTGCTGGGAGGGTTAAGGAATTAGAGTAGCTTGAATAAAATATGTAACATTAATAACCATTTCCTTAATATCCAGCTTCGGCCCAACCCGAAACTATTTAAGAGTTTATGTGGATGGTTATTTAACAGAATGACGTTTATATTTCTTTTGTGTTTGTAATAACATGGCAATGGAGCAAGCCAACTTGTTTTAAATCAGAACCAAATGTGTTCCAGGCATGTTTAAAGTTCAGGTTATGTGCAGAAATCGGATACAGGGCAATCTGTTTGCTATTCTCCTCCACCAAAATGGGTGCAGGGGTGGGAGGGGGCAAAGATGTGCTTCCTTACATCAAGGCTACTCCAATTCATCTTAACACTGAAAGACTCATTTACTGATTCATTTAAACAATACTTATTTAGCACCTGAGGCATATAAAGAGGAGATCAACGCTGTGGAGTCAGAGAAAACTAGGTTCACCTCTAGGTTTGCCACTGACTAGCAGTATAACTCCAAGTGATTGAGCCTCCCAAAGGCTCTATTTTCACCTCCAAAAATGCAAATAGGCACTCTATAAGAATTTAATAAATGGAAACCTGCAACTTTGACCTCAAAGAACTTATGGTCTTACCTGTAAGTTCTTTGAAGTTAGTAATTTAACATGACAAGACTGAAAGGTTGAACATCATATGGGAGTCACAGGTAACAGGAATTCAAAGTATGGACATGGTAGGGAGCTTCTGAGCTGACTGTTTAACATGGGAAAGGACTGAGACGTGGGGAGATGTGGAAAGTAAAATCTGGTCAGGGAGAACGCTGTGAATACCCATGTCTGTCAAAAACTTTAGTTTCCCTTTTATGTGCCTCAGAGCACTTAAAATAGCCCCTCTTCCTAAAAGGAGCTGTAGGTGCAGGACAGCAGAGAGGAAGGACAGCAGTGACTGGGGGCAGGAATTCCTTAAGTCAGCTCACAGTGATGCTCCTGAGGAAGCACCACTCCTCAGAGGCGCATTCGGAAATACGTGGGTGTTTTCTGTCGTCACAGGATGGGGCACTGGTGCAGACATTTAGCATCCATCCAGGGTAGTCACAAAGAATCCAGCTCGATAAAGAAGTGTCCTACCCATTAACGCCAAGACCCTTAGCTGAGCAATACTGGTAAGGGTGTTTCTTTTTCAAATGTTCTTTTTTTCAGTAAATGATCTAAATAGTGCATATCTATGCCTCTTCTCCTTTCTATACTGTCAGTGACTTAGACTTACTCAAGCATGCACTGCCATGAAAACCGTTCCTATTTAGGGTTAGAATTTCCTCCTAGGTGCTCCACAAGTGTGGTTCTAATGCATGATATTCTAATTCAGGACCTTAGCTGAGGTACTGCTCTACGTGGTGGGGACTGCACTGTGATAAGACGGCCATAGAGCAGTTATTTACCTTGAAATGTGTATCAGCGTACAAGGTCACTCCCCGGTTGGCAAGGACCACCAGTCAACAAATCCCACCAATGCAAAATGTTTTAGTGCCTCACTCGAAAATATGAACAAGAACAAAACAAAATGACAGAAGGAGGAGGGGGAAGAGGAGATGAAGGGGAAGGAGAAGAAGGAAAAAGAAGAGGAGGATGGGGAAAGGGGGAGAGGAGGAGAGGAGGAAAGGAGAACAGGGCAGGAGGATGTGGGGAGGAAGAGAAAGACGAAGGACGAGGTGACAGTAAGGAAGGACAGGGTAGGGAACAGGGGAAGACAGAGGAAGGAGAAGGGGGATTTTTTTAAACCTACAGTATTATAAGGAGAAGAAAAACGACTGCATTCCAAAAAAATGTGATACTATTTTTAAAAAATATATATTTACAATAATTTTTGTAATTGAATCTTGTAAAATTTTGTAATTGAATCTTGTAAAATTTTGTAAAAGAATCTTGTAATTCTTACAATTACAAGAAAAAATCTTGTAAACTAAAAATAAAACAAAAATAACACAACAGTATCCAAAATTTGGAAAAATTTAAAAATCTCCCAGAAAGGAGAACAAGAGGACATATGTATGTAAAATAAAGGAGGAAAGATAACTTTTTTTTTTTAAGTTCAATCCAAGAGTCCAAAACCAACTAACCAAATTTCCAGAAAGAAAGAAAACAGACTATAAACTGGATAGGGGATTCCCTGGTGGAGCAGTGGTTAAGAACCTGCCTGCCAATGCAGGGGACACGGGTTCGAGCCCTGGTCTGGGAAGATCCCACATGCCGCGGAGCAACTACGCCCATGTGCCACCACTACTGAGCCTGCATTCTAGAGCCCGCGAGCCACAACTACTGAGCCCACATGCCACAACTACTGAAGCACCGGCACGTAGAGCCCGTGCTCCTCAACAAGAGAAGCCACTGCAATGAGAAGCCCACGCACTGCAACAAAGAGTAGTCCCCACTCGCCGCAACTAGAGAAAGCCCATGCACAGCAACGAAGACCCAACGCAGCCAAAAAAAAACACATATATATAAACTGGATAGAAAATATCAAAGAAACATACCAGAAAATTTCCAGAATTAAAATGTTTCTATATTGATAAAGCAAACTAAGTATCTAAGCTGATATGAATGAATGAAAAAATACCCTTATCAAGGCACAGCCTACTGAAATTTCACGCCTGAACTAAAAGCATCTTAAAATCTTCCAGAGAGACTATAACAAGTCATAGGCAATTACAATGGTATCATAATTCTCATTCATGCTATAGAAAGCTACATTATAATGAAGTAAAGCCTTAAATTCTAAGGGAAAATGATTTTCAACCCAAAATTCTTTATATGGCTAAAATTTCAGTCAAGCAGAAGGGAACAGTGACATTTTCAGGCATGCGAAGTTGAAAAAAAAATTACTTCCCTACTACTTCCTGGCACTATTCGAAGTTGCATGCTACCAAAATGAGGAACTGAGCCAAGGAAGTGAGAGACTTTCCTGAATACAGACAACTGAGAGTTAAAGACAGAAAAGAGGGGGGAAAAAAAGAATTTCCAGGATGGAAGCAGAAAACATTCCTCAGATGGTAAGGGCATCCCAAGATGACAGCTGTACAGCCAGCCCAGAAGGCAAATGGCAAAGGATGGATCATGACAACCAACTTCAGGCAGAAGACTTATCAGGGGAAAAAAAAAGGAACTAATTATCTGACATCTTGACCATGGAGAAAACTATATTGAGAGGATACAGAGATTGTGGAAAGAACCTGTGATAAGTATAAAAATATTAAGCTCAAGGAAAAAAACAAGGCAATTGTTAACTCCAGGGAAAACAAAATTCTGTCAAAAAAGGAAACAAAATCTTTGTATATTCCTGGGCTTGTCAGGGAACAGCAAGAGCATACATAATATAAACACTGAATATTGAATATTGATTTAACCAAAACTTGTGATTTAACTTCATTGGGAAGAGAAGGGAGGAGAAAAGTGAACAACTAAATCCTTTCTACCGCACAAGAGTACAGCAGAATATGTATGAAAGAAATGAATCAAGAGAAAGCGATAAGAATAGATTATTTAGAAAATGGAGAAACAATACTAGGAGAAACAGCTCAAAGAGTAAAAAGTGGCTTCATCTAAGGAACAGAACATGGTGTTGTAGATAGGGGTACTATGATTTTTTTAATAAGCCTTTTTATACAATTTCATTTTTAAACCCTATGTATGTATTGTTTGATGATCATTTTTAATATACTGGCCAATTTCAGTACTCTGGCCACAGAAAGAACATAATGGACAAGTGTGAAAATCTGGCCTAAGGCCATTACAACTACACTTGCTAAGTACAAAGTCGACCTAATGTTCTTCCATGATTTGTAAAGATAGTAATTATGCTTTTTCTTAATTTTTTTTATCTTGACCTCATAGTATTTATACTGACATCTTATTTTAAAAGATTCTGGTTAAAACTGAGTGGTTTAAGTATCAGACAATGAAACAACAGCAGCAAAAAGAAAATGTTACTTTTTCACTGCAGCCTTCAAGACAGCAGTAGCAGGAATTCCCTGGTGGCCCAGCAGTTAGGGTTCCGTGCTTCCACTGGAGGAGGCACGGGTTCGATCCCTGGTTGGGGAACGAAGATCCTGCATGCTGCGTGGCGCAGCCAAAAAAAAAAAAAACAAAGACAGCAGTAGCAAGGCTTCTTGCAAGTGGGTTCCGCTTTCCCACCTCCCCAGAGTGGGACTGGGCAGCACCACACTAGGAATGTCAGGGGACAAAGGTGGCATTAAGTGAACCACTCAAGGAGCAACAGACTGGAGGAGCCCTTTTGCTTTGAAGTCTTCTTGGCAGTGCAGAATCCAGTGGGAAGACAGAGCCGAAAACGGCGAGCCAAGTGGAAAGGCAGTGGGGCAGACGACGCCCGCAGCAGTCAAAAAACAAGACAGGTCTTTGCACATAACAGACAGATCTGAACATATCTGAAGATCATTAAGAACAATTACACAGGCCTACCCAATATTGGTGATGCTTCATATTACTTATGCACTAAATCGAGTACTAAATGAGTGTCTAGCTGTCCACTCTTCTATGACTTTAGAAATTGTACCAACAGAATGTCGTTGTCCTCGCACTCTAATAACTATTACGGAAGATTGTCATCTTCACTACAAGGAGGACTCCACCTCTGTCAATGTACCATCTATATACTTTCACTTGCTCCACAAAAGTAACCCGTGAACTACCAAATGGACAATTAATTCACATGGTCTTTCCATAATCTTTTAAGTTGTCGATACATTTAACTATATCACAAAATTTAGCTTTTTTTCACTGGATGCTCCCACTAGCTCAAATAATCTGCTGAAGCAAACAAACCAACTGGACAATGGCTTTCTAATATTCCAGTGGACTGTAGTTATATCAACTCAAAGACACACAGGGGGAGACGGGTGCTCATGGAAAAAAATCATATTCGTGGGCCCTACCCTCAGATCCCAGTGAATCTTAATCATTGCGGGGGCCTGGGAATCTGAATTTTTATGAACACATCAGATAATTCTCACACACAGTTAAGTCTCGAGCATTGAAACACTGCCAAAATCACGTGGTGATGTCAGTGCTTTTCTTTCCAAACTCTCAGTCAAATTGGTTTTCTATTATCCTAGCCAGCTGCCCATCGCCATCCACTGCACTTTTCACCTGAACCCCAGGGCTACAGAGAAATACAATCATTCTGAGGCAAGTAAAGGATTTAAATCTGACAACCTAAGTCATTCTCGGCATTAAGGCCACGCCAGTGCTCTGGATATGCAGCCTAATTCACCACAGCCTCGAGAAGCTTTCTGGGCTAACTAAAGGATGGTAGAAGCAGTCACAGACTTACACGTTACTGTGAAAACTGCTTCCAGCCTTTTCTCAACTTGCTCTACTCAAGGCCTGTTGAGCCAACACTGCCCCACACTGTATCTCATTAGAAGAGGTCTCAAGTGCTAATATAATCAGCAGGTGTTCAGTAGGCCTGGAGAACGTTTTCCTCCACTCAAGAGGACTGGGTCTATAAGCTACAGGTTTATGGAACGAGTTCAGATATGCAAGACAGCAAAGGAAGTCATTCAGAGAGGATCTGACCTACGACCCCACCAGGTCCTTCCTCCACAGCCAGCTGCACAATTCCACCTTCTGTAAAACGTGGCTTTGCATAATCCAGTTACTACAGATCAAGGCATCCTCATTCGGAACGCCTAAGAAAACATGGAGGGGAGCTCTCATTTCTTAAACTCAGCAGTTTGCCGCCGATAAATCACAAGCCTGTTTTTAGGAAATTAAGCAGATGCCCTCCTCTCAAGACATTTAGTCTGAAAAAAGATAAACTCTTTGAGGGCTAAGCCATCAATTCTCATCTCTGAAAAGAATCATTTGTTTTTGTTAAAGCTGATCGAAATCTAACATCTGATTATAATTTATTCCATTTAAAGGCCTTGGTTGGTTAACATGAATTCATTTTTCATCAGTAGGCAGAAAACTACCTTTAAATGTGGTTTTCATCTCAAACAATGCTTGAGGAGTAATTTTAAGGTAATAGTCTTTGGCCTAGGATAAAAGTTATAACTGATATCGTTACCTCGATTTCCTTTCATAAAATATGTGCGTATATTTACGATGCAAACATGGTGGTCATATTCTAAGCCACAGCTTTATTCTTCTTCCCAGAATTGTAACTTTGGTTAAGGATCACATTCTATCTCAATTAAAATTAATCTGCTGTAATAGCAATGTGGGCCTGGATGTATTCATTTTCTTCTATCTTCTCAGCAGCTTTTTGTACTCTGTTTACTTTAGGAAGTTTAAACTCATTTTTCTTAAGTTCAAGGAACTTAAATGTCTCAGGCCTTGATTATTCACCAGTCTCCAAAATATTCAAGCTTTTCTGAAAAGGTAATGAAAATTTCTTTGCCAGCCCTCGGTTGACAGTTGGCAATGCTCTGTCAAGCTCTGGGTGTTCATGCTTAAAGCACCTATCCTGAAACATGAAGTGTAAAATACTCTAGATTATCTTTCTGATTTTGCTAAATCTGTTTAGGTTAATTTCAGAATGGTTTGAAAATAAATTCTTGATATAGATATAAGGGGTCAGATGTGATACCTGCATCCATACTTTTTTTTAAATGGTGTATTTTCCCAGAGAATTTAAAGATTTTATCTCAAGGTTTTATAATTTCTAAAACTATGTTATAATAACCATGAAGTTCAGTAATATCGTGAGCGTCAGTAAGAATATAATGCTTGCAGAGTGAAGTATAAATTCACATAATCATTTTGGAAAGTAATTTGGTTTACATAAAGAATAATTGTAGGGCTTGCCTGGTGGCACAGTGGTTAAGAATCTGCCTGCCAATGCAGAGGACACGGGTTCGAGCCCTGGTCCGGGAAGATCCCACATGCCACGGAGCAACCAAGCCCGTGCGCCACAACTACTGAGCCTACGCTCTAGAGCCCGCGAGCCACAACGACTGAGCCCACACGCCCCAACTACTGACGCCCATGTGCCTAGAGCCCGTGCTCCACAACAAGAGAAGCCACCGCGATGAGAAGCCCGTGCTCCGCCACAAAGAGTAGCACCCGCTCACTGCAACTAGAGAAAGCCCAGGCGTAGCAACAAAGACCCAGTGCAGCAATCAATCAATCAATCAATTTATTTTTTAAAAAAAAAGAATTGTTATTCTATTTCTAGGAGACTAGGCCCTAAGAATATAACCCAAAACGTGAAATAGAGAGGAAAAACTATCAGCACAAATGTGTTCATTTTAGTAATATTTAAAATAAGCAAAAGGCATGGCAAAAGCAATATGAGAATTAAGAAAATTTAGATATAGGCACTTATTCAAACATTTTAAAGTTATTTGAAAAGATGGTTTTGATGATTTGCAAAAGGTGAAGCAGTAAAGAAACAATGATTATAATAAACTATCCAGTAAAAATAAAACTTTTAAATAGGCATGATTTTTAAATGGGTCATAAAATTGTATGTGAAATATGATTACAACTATTATTTTTTAAATATACACACAAAAACTAGGGATGTTCATCAAAAGGCCAAAATGTGTATGCTATGAAAGAACATGATTACTATATTATAGTATTATTTTTTTCCATTTCCCAATTTTTCTTGGGCTACAGCTGCAGTACTCTGAAAATGACCCCAAAAAAGTATAGACACACACATACCTAAAAGTAAAAACCACTTAAGAGTTTTTATCATAAGTCTAATCATTTTCAAAACTATCTCCTTTGAAAAAATAAGAACTTTATGAATTTGTATTAACTCATATATCTAACTAAACCCAGTAAAGCCTGTATTTACAAAGGCTATTTAAGATTAACGAAGTCAAGCAGAGGGATAAACTAGGAGACCGGGACTGACATATACACACTACTATATATAAAACAGGTAAGTAATAAGGACCTACTGTATGGCACAAGGAACTCTACTCAGTACTGTAATGGCCTATATGGGAAAAGAATCTAAAGAAGAGTGGATATACGTATATGTATAACCGATTCACTTTACTGTACAGCAGAAACTAGCATAACATTGTCAATCAACTATACTCCAATTTAAAAAAAAAAGGTTAACAAAGTCAAAACAAATGTACCAAACAGTACATCTTGCCCAAATCCTTCAAAAGTCTACCCAAGCTAGAATGCCTGCCTTCTAGTAGGTGCTGCCAAGCTCCTCCCACTGTTGTGAGGTAGAGACAGCCTCCACCTTCCCATTCCCTGGTCCTGATTCCACACAGACTCTTCCCCTATACAAGGCAGTCAGCTTAACTGTACCTGCTCAGTGTCTATAAACAGAACTCTACAGCTGTGGGGCTTCCAAATAAGCACGTTTTACGAGCACAAATCACGAGCCAACAAAAACGGTTTTGAAAAATGGGGTGCTATGTTACGTGCCTGTTATAGCAGCAAAGGCTAAGCATCAACTTCTCAAAATAGCGCTGCTGTTCACACCAAGAGAAACCCCCCTCACACTCACGAGCAGAGACAATGAGGGCCAAGGGAAGAGCAAAGAGTTCACCTCCAGCACTGAAGAAAGAATATCTCGAGCTTCAGTGGATGCATCTTGAAGCAATTCATAACCAATCTTTGCCCAAAGAACGTCTCAAAGCACAAGGAATCACAAAACAGAAGTGCGGGTGTTCCTTCACATCCCTGTTCTACTAGATTTTGCGAAAGACAATCAAAATTGCATTGGTTCAAGCAAGAATGCTCTCTGGGAGGCACTCAAGTGGCTACAGTGTATGAAGAAATATTCCCATCAGAAAAAAAAGTCTTCCGTACTTGTCACCGGCCTGCCCCTGAAATGCAGGGAAACTGGTCTCAAATTTTTTAAATGGAGATGCTCCTTGGTCAAGCAATCCACACTGATCTGCTACTGTGTCCTTCCCTCTTCCAGGTGGAAATGATGGGAGAAGAAGAGGACAGGTAAGTAAGAGAAAATTAAGAAGAATTGTTTAAAAATTATTTGAAGGACTTACAGTTAGGAAGAAAATCAACATCACTGGAGACTATTCTCTAAAGACAGGTGATACTGACCAGGGCTCTTGGTCTTCCCCAATCAACAGAAATTGCCTAGAGGCCAGACCAGAAATTCAGGCAAGGCTTTATTGGGGCTTTCCCTGTCTGCTCAACAGTTACAGATGCACCCCCAAAGTTAACCTGGTTCCTTCCCTTTCTAGGCTCTCCACCTCCTTTTTTTTTTTTAGTATTTATTTATTTATTTGGTTGCGCCGGGTCTTAGTTGCACCAGGCGGGCTCCTTAGTTGTGGCATGAGAACTCCTAGTTGCAGCATGCATGTGGGATCTAGTTCCCTGGCCAGGAATCAAACCCGGGCCCCCTGCATTGGGAGCATGCAGTCTTAACTACTGTGCCACCAGGGAAGTCCCTGTAGGCCCTTTAATGGCTATTGTTGTTGTTCTCCCTTTTAGCCCTTGTTTATTTAACCTTTTGATTGAGTTTGTGTCTTCTAGGCTGCAACAGTTTGAAGCAAGGCTCATGATGGCTCAAGGAATTCAATCCATTCCAGCAGAGGGTGGCCCAGGTCCCTATAGGTCCTTGGAACAGTTAGCAAGGGACTTCTACACCTCTAGGGTAGGCTAGGGTCTGTGGCCCCTGTCCAGCAGAAAGAAGTTTCAGAAGAAGAGACCTTTGGTCCCTTACCCCTTAAGAATAAGGGTATAGAGTCTCTCGGGGGAGAATGAGACAGGCTGGGACCTGGAACCGTTTGCTGCAGTGCTTGCACCTGGATGAACCTCTCCTTCCGCAACAAAATACAAAGAAACTATAAGCGACTAAAAATAACCACATGCATGCCAGCAAATTCTGGACAAAAGATACAAAAAGACCAAAAAACCTCAACTGCCACTTCCGAAGAGCTGGGAGCAAAAGCAGGGAACTGCGCTCGCCCCCCGCACACACCACCACCAAAGGGGTGGGCAGACCACCTAAGCAGCCCCTCCAGCCCTACCCCCGGACACGCCCCTACCACCCCATACAAGGAACAAGCTGGTCCCCCCTAAGGTGGGGACAGGCAAGGGAGACTTGCTCCCCCCTGCTGCAGCAGGCGACCCAATAAAGCCTTGCGTGAATTTCCTGTCTGGCCTCTGGTCAATTTCTATTGACTGGGGAAGGCCAAGAACCCTGGTCAGTATCAAGTGACTCAAAATCTAACTGTCCCCAACTTTCTCCACCATCTTCCCCCCAGCCCTCACCAAAGAAAAAAAATGACCAATGACAAAAGAGAGAGCAAAGAACATTATCCCAAACTAATAGCCATATGTGGAATACTGCATGTATTTCTCATCATGACACCTGAAGAAAGGACTATGTCCAGATAAGACCAATTAATATAATGAACAAGATATTTATTAGAGACTACTTATCCTCTAACAAAGTTTTCTGTGGAAACTTTCATTCTAGGGAGGAGAAGTTGAGAACATCATAAAATCTCATCTATAAAATTATAAAAGGTATGCAGAAAATACGAAGGTTTGTCACATTCTGGGAAATATACTCTCTGCATTCTAGAAATACATGCACCACCACCTCATCTTGAAAAACACTGCTGAGCACTACTTTACATGCGGTTAGCAAACCTATGAAACTTGGTGGCAGACCTGAGAAGCAGAACTAAGGTGCGAAAAGGATTCAGAGCAATTCATTCACTCCACAGTCCACAAGGAGAGAGTGTGTTTTGAGAAGCTGGGGGTCCACGGGGTCAAAAAGCAGACAGCTCGACTCCTGAGGACACATCAGCCTTTCTGAGATAACTCTAGGTGCCTCATATTCAGAGAACCGCCATCTTCTTGCTGCATCTTACAACCTCCGTACCAGTTCGGCTGACCTTCCCATTCTCTTCACTCTGCGACAACAGGTAAAAGGAATCTGCTTTTCAGTCTCACCAAGGGAAGGGGCCCCCAGGTCACACTCACACTGGGTTTAATCCTTCCCAGCATTTCTTATCTTCCTACAACTCAACAGCACCTAAAGCAATGTGAACAAGCACGCGTGTGTGTGGCACCTTCAGGGAACAGGATGTGAAGCAGATGTGAAGCTGTGAAATGAGGAGCCAGATGTGATGAATGAATGAAAGCATATTTCCCAAAACCAGGGAGTGTCTGTTTAGATCTTTGAGGGAAGGCAGAAGTGCACTAGTAGAAAGGATTAGTAGACTGGAAAGGGCAAGCGAGCACTTATGGTCAAAGGTCAGTTTCTCAAAGGCAAAATTCTTCTACGTCTTTTTTCAAGTAAACTATTTCCCACTGATTCCTAAACATGGGCATTGGTTATACTCTACACTTCTGCATAATCTCATTTTATTTCTGGGATCATCTGCCAGGCAGTTGCCTTTTTTTCAATGGGTAATCTAAAGAGCCTATAAAACTACAAGGGATTGAGAACAATGGGAAAGAAACTTAAATGCTCAGAGACAGGAGTCACTTTTATTAGAGAAACTTGGAGCGCTTTCAGTTAGGCTGTAGGTTTGCCGTGAAAGGAGTTTTAAGTCTGTTATGATTCCCAAGCCGCTCGCTTTCAGATAAGAGGGAAATACGCTCATTCCCCAAAGCATCCATCTTCACAAGAAATTCAAGTACCATAAGTATCACAGCCATTCTCAATGCACACTACGTTTCTTGGCAGCAACTAGAACTGAAAGCAGCAAAATCCTTTAATTACAGAGAAATTTTAAGAGATGCTCTAAAACAGGGAGGGATTTGTTTTTAACAGACTTCCTTATAATGAGTCATTTCATAGATAGAAGGCTCCAGGCTGAGAGCCAAGAAGCAGCAGACACAACTCCTCAGCACAAGCAGGCCGTTTACATCCAATCTGGTCGGAGACGTCGAAGTCCTGCTTCCAGCCAAGGCCAGGCTGAGCATCACTAGGGCGAGGGATAAGCACTGCGTCCTTAGTCAGCAACTCCCTGGTTTGGGAAACTGTGTATGAAAGATGGATTTCTCCTTAGTCAAAACAGCTCCAAACTCCTCTACAACGAGTTTTCTGCTCCACGTTCAATCCTCTGACATTAAGTGTAGCACAGATAAAATAGCATACCATCCATCAACCCACTGGGCTGACGGTTGCTTATTGTTAATTCCACAGGAATAAATAAAATTGTAGATTTTCTGGAAATAGTTGCCAGTGGGCAAGGATGGAAACAAAGCCGTACACAACGTGATAATGAAAAGTTCCTCATTAGCTCGACGGTGCGCCCACCGAACGACTCTGAGCAAGATGACTTAACCTCCCCCACGTGAAAAGGGGGCAAAAAGAGTTCCCAGCCCTATGTTTTTAATTGGATTCTCCCAGAAGCAGACTCTGTGACAAGCAGCTGAGTGAAAGTCATGTATGCAGAAGCTGATCCCAGGGGTCACTGGAAGGGGGAAGGGAAAGACAGCAAAGGAGGAAGCTGGTCCAGGTGTGTGAGCAGGGGCCCTCTGCCGGCCTCAGGGCCAGTTCCGCAGGGAACCTCTCAGGGCTGCCCCTCAAGGGGCTTGGAGGCAGACATTCACCACCCCCAATTCTAGCCTGTCACTTGTGGAGGGCAGCTTCTGCTCTGAGAAAACTCCTCAGGCTGCAGGGCCCTCAGGCAGGAGTCACAGGCTGGAGGAACAACACATCAAAGGGTTTTTAGCGCTGGAATTCCAGGCTCCCGGGAAAACCCTCAGGTGCAAGCAAACTAAGACAACTGGTCACCCTACCTGGTGCTCCAGTGGTGAGGGGTAGGGGCACAGCACTGCCAGCGTCTGCTCAGCCGTCCAACGTCACGAGGGTCAGATGTGCTTCGCCAGGCAGAGCACGCAGCCCGGGGTGTAGCACTCAGAGTGGGATGTTAGCTACTTCTGCGTATTCAAAGCAGCGTTAAGAGTCATGGGATCCGCTCTTCCCACACAGAACACACGTGGGGCCCGTGCCCTCTGGAGCTGGGTCCGCTGGACACCACTGCTCAGGCTGCCAGGCCCTGCCTGCTTAGGTGGCTCCAGAGTAACACAAAGGAGAGCCTCCGATACAAGAAATGCCCTTCTTACCTGCTCTGTCTCTGATGTGGAGCAGAGAAGCTCAGCTTGAAATTCAAGCTAGACATAAAGGAGAACTGAAGGTGTCACACCAATAGGAGCAGCTCTCCTAAGCAACCTGCACATCTCCATCGCTCTCCCCGTCCTTCTGCGAGACGAAGGGACCCACACACTGGAGGGCCCTGAACCCTCGAGGCTGATGAGATACACGCGTGCACCCTGGGCACCTCCGCTCCCATCAACTCTGCTGTCTGTTACCAAGACCCAGCTGTATTTGTTCCCAAATGTCCGTCAAATAAATAATCCTAAAAAAATGTGACTGCTTCTAATCCCTCATATTCAGAAAAGGCCTGGGCCCTGTAACAACAACAAAAAAAATGTAAATGGAGATTTATATTTTAAGGGTATAATAAAATATTTATAATGTGTGTATTTTTTGATGATTTCCCCAATTATCCAAGTTTATTTGGTTTCAATCACTTTGGAAAAGCACTTTTTTAAAAAAAAAAAAAAGGTAAATTTCTTCTCTTTTTTAATTTTTTAAAAATTTATCTATTTTTTTGGGTACATTGGGTCTTAGTTGCAGCATGCAGGGTCTTCACTGAGGCGTGCGGGATCTTTCATTGCGGCACGTTGGCTTCTCTCTAGTTGTGGCATGCGGGTTTTCTCTCTCTAGTTGTGGCGCTCGGGCTCCAGAGCACGTGGACTCTGTAGTTTGCAGCGCCTCTCATTGAGGCGCACGAGCTCAGTAGTAGTGGCGCACGGGCTTAGTTGCCCCGAGGCATGTGGGATCTTAGTTCCCTGACCAGGGATCGAACTCACGGCCCCTGCCTTGGAAGGTGGATTCCTTACCACTGGACCACCAGGAAAGTCCCTGGGAAAGCCCTTCTACTGTATAGAACCACTTCTCTAGGTAGTATATGTGGGGTGGCTGGGGAGTCTCTCCAAAGATGGCTTCTCAAACAATCTAGAGGAGATCCTCTCTGAAGGTGGCAGAGAAGACACCTGACCAGTTATTAATGAAAATGAATGAACTGCTTCCCATAATACACAGAAAATGCAAACAATCCTATCAATTACCGCTAACCTTAAACATGCTCCCAGGTTTACTCAAAAGCCAGGAGTTAGATCATGAATATCTAACTCTTGGTCAGAATGAAATGGAGCTTCTTAGCCACCCAAAACCTATTTACCTTAGTCTAACACTTTTTCTTACAAAATAACATTTCCATACACTATAACTTTGGACTATACAATATTAAAAATGTTTACAACACAGAGGAATAAAACTGGCAAGTCTAAATTCAAAACCCTGAAGACAGAAAGGAGTTTCAAACAGCATTGCCATCTCCGTCCACAAACTTCATGATATTGACCTGAAATTTTGAATATGAAAAATATTTTTCCAAGGGGGTGGGAGGGTGGGAGAGGGTTGGATTGGGAGTTTGGGATTAGCAGATGCAAACTATGATATATAGGATGGATAAACAACAAGGCGCTACTGTATAGCACAGGGAACTATATTCAATATCCTATGATAAACCATAATGGAGAAGAATATGAAAAAAAATATATGTTTGTACAACTGAGTCCATTGCTGTACAGCAGTAATTAACACAACATTGTAATTCAACTATACTCCAATAAAAAATAAAGTAAAAAAAGAAAAAGAAACAATAAAAATATATTTTTCTTTTCCCTGAAGTTTCTGGTACAAGGCTCAAGGAACTTTACAACTGGGCATCTGTGATGTACACCTACTGTGTTGTTTGAGAAAATTCACTTCTGCTCAACACGGCTGGAAATTCTGCTCAATAACACAAGAAAATAGATGCATAGATGAAACTCCTCAGGTGTGTTAAGCATAGATAAGTAATGAGACACGACAAAGTAACTTAAACATTTGCATGTGAACACAGAAAGGGATGGAAGGACCAAAAGACACCTAAAATTCATGAAACACTAAATATGCAAAAGACAGCTAATATTCATAAGGCACTAAGGCACTAAATGTGCAGAAGGCACCTGAGGCACACTAAATATTCACGATACACAAATTATACATGAGCCATGTGGCACTCACTATTCATGAGGTCTTAATTAGGCCACCGGGGTAACATTCTTCTGCACAATACATACAAATAAAACCCATAGCTGTGAAGAGGCTGCCTGGCAGATCCTGTGTCTCTCCCACAGAGAAGCAGTGGGCAAACCCGACCAGAGAAGACCCTGGCTGCAAGTTAAAAATGTTTGGTTGATGCCTGTTTGCTGAAGTCAACCTCAACTGAGTGAACATACACACACACACACACACACACACACACACACACACACACACACACACAATTTCCAAATGATATACACATGTTTGTATGCAACTGCATGCTTCTATACCTATACAAATATAGGCACTTGCGTATATTGCGTTGGCCGAAAAGTTCGTTCGGGTTACAGAAAAACCTGAACCAACTTTTTGGCCAGCCCAATATATACACATACATAGTGTGTAGCGTGTGTATGTCTGTGTATAGTGTATGTGTGTGTCTACATCTACTATATGACATGTGAGTGTAAGAAATCTGTGCAGATCTTCTCCACACTGTATTTCAGGCACCTAACAACAGGGTCTGACACTAAAGTACTCAGCAAATATTTGTGAAGCTAACTGCTTGTCAGAGGAGTTACCAAGAACATTCAACTACAGACCTTGAATTTCACCCAGACAGAAACTGGATTTTAATCACTTTATTTTTTTACCCATCAATCCCCCAATCTACATATCTGAAATACAGCAGACATATAAAACACATTAAATGGATGGATGGATGGATGAATGAATAAATGGGTTAAGAAACCAAAGAATAAAAGAAATAAGTAGCATTTTTTTAGTTACTCTACTTAAGAGTATTTAATCCTCATACAGAAAATTGCATGTGACTACATTTTGATTACTAGCATGTGTAAACTCATTTTACATTTACAGAAAAATTTAAATAATAAGGTGAGGATATCTCTTAAATGATAAAGTCTAACTGGAGTAAATGAATATTAGCAATATTGTGTATCTTGTGTGTAGCATACCAACCCCTACCTTTCAGAACAAAAGTTGTATGTCTGTTAACATATAGTAACAATACGTCTTAACCACCTCTCCGAAAATATATCATTATCTGTCACACTGGTAGAATGATACCTACACTGTCTACCTACACTGTCTAGAGGTTTTTTTTGTTTTTCGTTTGTTTTTTGCAGTACGCGGGCCTCTCACTGCCGTGGCCTCTCCCGTGGCGGAGCACAGGCTCCGGACGCGCAGGCCCAGCGGCCATGGCTCACGGGCCCAGCCGCTCCGCGGCACGCGGGATCCTCCCGGACCGGGGCACGAACCCGCGTCCCCTGCATCGGCAGGCGGACTCCCAACCACTGCACCACCAGGGAAGCCCTGTCTAGAGTTTTGATGATTAAATGAACTAATGAGTTAATAATAATTAACATGAAAACAGAATCATAGCTGATTTTTTTTAAACTGGATTTCAAAATGACCACACAAAGGTTGTGTCCTATGGTCCTGGATAGGAACAGACCACTCAGACTACCTGATCCTTATTTGCTAATGCAAAACACTCTTCAAAATCAGAAGAAAAAAATGCAATACTGAAGTGCTATATAAACACATGACTCCAGTCTTATTTAATATCACAAATTACTGATCTGCTTCACAAAGCATTGAGTCAACTGAATTCCACTTTTCATACTCTACCTCTATAACTCATTAACACTTGCCAAGTACAACTGTAAGCTAGAGATCTAAGGTGAAGGAAATTAATAACTGTACAGGTGAGGTTGCACAATGACTAGCTGTATTTATTCTGAATATTTGCTAACTGAGTGAAGCAGAAACACTTGCAAACATCTTGCAATCACGTTAGCCTTTGTCAAACTCTTCTGTACTCATTTATTCAAAAACCGTTTTATACCCACTTTGTCAGTCACTACGCTAAGAAAACACTGAAATACACTAATTCACCCCAATTTGCCCAGGAGTTTCCCGTTTTTAGCACTGAAAGTCCCATTTCCTCAGAAACTCTTCAGTCCTCAACTAATAGTTGGTCACCCACACTGAGAAATAAACGAAGAGGAAAAACAGATATGATTACTACCCATGAACCTTACTGCCCAATGAAGGAGAGAGAAATTAATTAACAACCACACAGAGAAATTATGTAATAGCATCACGGCAATGATCCCCGAATCCTAAATTATGGCTAAGGCCCAGAGATAAGTACACCACAGCACATGTTCAGAGGGCAGCCTTCAGAGCACCAGATGTTGGGGAAACCCTCCTCCCAGATTTTACTAAGAGACACCAGGACCGGCCTTAACTCCGCCCTGCATCATACCATCCACCCAAACCCGGGGAATACAAAAGGGGGACTGAGAACACAGCGATGGTCACATTTTAAGGAGACTAGAATTCATGGAGGAAGAAGTTATTTCTTCCCATTCCTGATTTGAAGACAGAAGATGTAAAAAGAACAAGATTGAGACTTAAACACAGAAATGAGAAAGGAAAGTTATACTATCTGATTGAAACATCATTCAGGAATATGTTATATTCTACCTCACAGAAAAGGGAACTTCAACATAGCAGAGCTAAGAACAGTTACTGAAAAATTATGTGTGTACACGTGTGTGGTGTGTATATGACAGTTTTGTGTTTACATTCAGAGTAGAGATACTCAACTACTCAGTAAAATAGTTCAAACTGCAAACTGTGACAACAGTTATGAAGAAAAACTACAGGGAAGTCTGAGAACACTCAGCTGGAGTCCCTGATACAGAGCAAAGAGCACAAGGAAGGTTTTCTGTAAGGAAGGGTATTGATCAAAATATGAAGAATGAACATGAGTTAACAAAGTAAAGATGATGAGCAGTCAGGGAGATGGGAGAGCTTCACAGCAGAGAGAAGAGTCCACATAAAGGCCTTGAGGCAGAGTAGGAACTGGAAAGAGGACCACAGAGAATGATGGGATCAATCTTGAGACCACATCACAGACTTTTTTTTGTCTTGAAGCTTTTTTTTTTTTTTTTTTTTGCGGTACGCGGGCCTCTCATTGTCGTGGTCTCTCCCGTTACGGAGCACAGGCTCCTGACGCGCAGGCTCAGCGGCCATGGCTCACGGGCCCAGCCGCTCCGCGGCATGTGGGACCTTCCCGGACCAGGGCACAAACCCACGTCCCCTGCATCGGCAGGTGGACTCTCAACCACTGCGCCACCAGGGAAGCCCTGTCTTGAAGCTTTTAAGAAGAGAAATGACACTAGCATATTTGCATTTTTAAGGACCACTCTAGCCAAAGTGTGGAAAACGTCTAGAGGTCAAAAGGATATACCCAAATGCTGTACACTTTAAAAAAATAATCATGTTCTACAACCTCAATATATACACTCACCCCTCGGTATCAACAGGGAGATTGGTTCCAGGACCCCTGCCAATACCAAAATCCACAGATGCTCAAGCCCCTTATATAAAATGGCATAGTATTTGCATGTAACCTAATGCATCCTCCAATATATTTAAGTCATCTCTAGACTACTTATAATACCTAATACAATGTAAATGCTATGTAAATACTTGCCTGCAAGATGCATATTCAAGTTTTGCTTTTTGGAACTTTCTGGAATTAGTTTACAAATATTTTCAGTCTGCGTTTGGTCAAATCTGTGACATGAACCTGTGGATACAGAGGACCAACTGCACAATTTTTATGAGACAATCATACCTCAATAAAGCAGAAAAAAAAAAAAAAACATTATGGGAGAGTAGTTAGGAAGTTCCTACTATACCAGGGTGACTACTCCTAAAAGGTACCCTAGTACAGGTATGGCAGAGACAGAAGTCTTTCTTTGATCTGAAAGCTATGGGAAGCAAAATACACAAAGTTGATGGTAGATTATACATATTAAGAAAACAAAAGATGGAATCAAAGATAACTCTGAAGTACCTATTTGCTCAACTGATAGATAGGGGAGTGATTTACTAAGACACAGAACAGAGGAAGACTAAGTTTAGGGTAGGAAAACTGAATTTTGTGTCGGCTATGTGCAGTTTAAGTGGTACGATAGGCAGGATAATGGCCCCCATATCCTGATCATTGAAACCCGTGAATAGGTCAGGTTACAGGGCGAAGGAGAATAAGGGTTGCAGATGGGATTAGGGTTGCTAACAGCTGAGTTAAAATAAGGAGATTATCCTTGATTCTCTGAGTGGGCCCAGTGTAATCACAAAGGTCCTTAAAAGATGCAAGAGTTAGGAGTCAGAGATTTGACGAGGTTTCTCTGCTGGCTTTAAAGATGGACGGCGCCCTGAGCCAAGGAACAGAACGCAGGCAGCCTCTAGAAGCCGGAAGAGGCAAGGAGAGGGATTCTTCCCTAGAGCCTCTGGAAGTAACACAGCCCTGCCGAGGCACTGATTTTTAGGCCAGACAGGTCTATTTTGGACTTCTGACCTGCAGAACTGTAAGATACTAATTTAGTGTTGTCTTAAACCACCAAGTTTGTGGCAGTTTATTACAGAAGCAATCGGAAGCAAATACAAGTGGCCTTCGAGACATCTAAACAGATGGTAATTGAAGAGGAATATATAACATCGTCACACCACACAACACGACAGAGGCACATGAAAAGCTGAAATAATCTCTTTAAAAAACTTGGAGTATTTTTCACCTATGCTCCCAAGAACCGTATCAATCAATATCTGAGGATCAAGAAAAACAAGATATTTTAAAACAGTATTAAACATGGATACCTATGATGGTAAAGAAGTTGACCATGAATAACGTATTATAATAAACTGATAAATATTCTAAATACAAATATTACCACTACCACTTAGGTTTCTTGGTGGCTCTGTGAAGTGCTCAAATTTATGAAAGCACCATTATTAAAAACAGTTCAGGTAACACTTCAAAAGATGTCTCAACATATGAAACCTTCAATATTTATCTTTTTATTTTTTTGACCATGCCACTTGGCATGCGGGATCTTAGTTCCCAGACCAGGGATCGAACCCATGCCCCGGCAGTTGGAAGCGTGGAGTCCTAACCACTGCACTGCCAAGGAATTCCCAAACCTTCAATATTATTAAGCACAATTATCTGAGACTTTGCATTATCCTTAAACAAGACTATAAAGAGATTCTTATTCCTCCTGTAATTAATAAGTATGAACAGTAGAAAGATTTCACTGATTTTTAGGACAAGAAATAAAGTTACCATTTATTTTCTAAAAGGAAAATAATACAGCATGGTGACTACAGTTAATAATACTGTATTGCATATTTGAAAGTCACTAAGAGAACAGATCTTAAAAGTCCTTCTCACAAGAAAAAAAAAATCTGGGACTTCCCTGGTGGTGCAATGGTTAAGAATCCGCCTGCCAATGCAGGAGACACAGGTTCGAGCCCGGGTCCGGGAAGATCCAACATGCCGCAGAGCAACTAAGCCCGTGTGCCACAACTACTGAGCTTGCTCTCTAGAGCCCGCGAGCCACAACTACTGAGCCCATGTGCCACAACTCCTGAAGCCCACACATTCTAGGGCCCGCGCACCACAATGATGAATAGCCCCCACTCACCACAACTAGAGAAAAGCCCACATGCAGCAACGAACACCCAACGCAGCCATAAATAAATAAATAAATAAAATTTTTTTAAAAATTTTTTGTAGCTATGTATAGTGACAGATGTTAACAAGACGTATTGTGGTGATCCTTTCACAACATATACAAATATCACATCATTATGTTGTACACCTGAAACTAATACAATGTTACATGTAAACTATACCTCAATTTAAAAAAAAGAAACAAACCAAAAAAATTAAAACTCTAGGATGCTTCTAGGAACTTTCTGTGCACAACTTCAAACTCTGAATACCACCTCTCTCTCCCTGATTAAACCCTTTCCTAGAATCAAATACAAGCTGTCACGTAAGTTCTTCTGTTCTTACTCCCATCCTAAGCAGACACAAAATTCCTCTCACACTGTTTGAACTTGAAAAACCACCACCTCTGTTACACACTGAGGTTCATTTCTCTTGTATGCACTCCATTTGGAAGAGGTTTTCAAATTTAATGGAAATGTTGCTTGACGCTGGGAAGGGGAGGCTGGTGGCAGGGAGTGCCAAAAAAATCCAGAGCATAAAATTCAGAGAAAAATATAATAGAATCAGTTCTCACATAGCCGTGGAACTCAACTGGAGTGATTAAGAGTGAGCAACAGTGACTTCCCTGGTGGCGCAGCGGTTAAGAATCCGCCTGCCACATGGAATCTAAAAAAAAAATGTTTCTGAAGGACCTAGGGGCAGGAACAGGAATAAAGACACAGATGTAGAGAATGGACTTTAGGACACGGGGAGGGGGAAGGGTAAGCTGGGACGAAGTGAGAGAGTGGCATGGACATATATACACTACCAAATGTAAAATAGATAGCTAGTGGGAAGCAGCCACATAGCACAGGGAGATCAGCTCAGTGCTTTGTGACAACCTAGAGGGGTAGGGTAGGGAGGGTGGGAGGGAGACGCAAGAGGGAGGGGATATGGCGATATATGTATACATATAGCTGATTCACTTTGTTATAAAGCAGACACTAACACACCACTGTAAAGCAATTATACTCCAATAAAGATCTTTTTAAAAAAGGGGGGGCTTCCCTGGTGGCGCAGTGGTTGAGAGTCCGCCTGCCGATGCAGGGGACATGGGTTCGTGCCCCGGTCCGGGAAGATCCCACATGGCGTGGAGCGGCTGGGACCGTGAGCCATGGCCGCTGAGCCTGCGCGTCCGGAGCCTGTGCTCCGCAATGGGAGAGGCCACAACAGTGAGAGGCCCGCGTACCGCATAAAAAAAAAAAATGCCTGCCAATGCATGGGACATGAGTTCAGGCCCTGGTCCGGGAAGATCCCATATGCCATGGGGCAACTAAGCCCGTGCACCACAACTACTGAGCCTGCGCTCTAGAGCCCACGAATCACAACTACTGAAGCCCGCACTCCTAGAGCCCGTGCTCTGCAACGAGAAGCCACCGCAATGAGAAGCCCGCGCACCACAACGAAGAGTAGCCCCCCGCTCGCCGCAACTAGAGAAAGCCCGCGAACAGCAGTGAAGACCCAACGCAGCAAAAAAAAAAATAATTAATTTTTTTAAAAAGTGAGTGGCAGTGTAAATGGCCTATTATCCAAAATAATGGATAATCCAAAAGTCTGTTCTTTTATACTTTGGAAAACATCCAGGGCTTTCTTTGCTCTGTAGACTTACCTTTCTCATCATACTCCCTTTAAGCTAAGTTAGCCTGCCTTCCCTCTGAGAACACACCGACTCAACGGAGGGGGCAGAGTCGTCCAGAAGCAGATTAGGTGGCAATGGGGAGGTGCCAGTGCTTCACAAGCGGCTCAGGGGTGGGGAATTTAAAAACTCCCATCACTTCAAACATTAGGAAGGCTTAGGAATGAGCACTTCCCACGCAACCTCCCTCCTGAGAGAAGGAAATAATCACCTGGCAATGAGAGGATGACATTCAGTGACAGCGCTGAATCTCTCTGCCTGGGAGGGACTGTAAAACAAGAGCAATGCAGCCAGGGAGACACTCTTCCCCACCAGGCCAGGCTCTGGGGTGTGACCACTGCTACATGGATCACCACTGTTACGGTGCTGGCCACCAATGAGCGCCCACACACAGACAACTACTCCTTAGGAAGGAAAGTTCTCCTTTTAACCATGGGTGCGAGACCACCCCAGCAAAACCTCAAAGTGTCTTCTCTCCAGCACGGAGCAGCCCATCCCCACCACGGAAGCTTACCCACTAAGCTTCACTTTTAAACGTGTTGTAAGGAAAGTTCCAATGAAGCCAGAGGCATGACCAAGTCAGGGCAGCAGTTAAGGCCTCGGATCCCAGGGGAGCACAGCGGGGCTCGGAGGGGTTGACCATCCGTGGGACAGTGTGAGGGGAGCTCTGGGTGCCGCAGCAGGTCCTCATCAGCCAGGACTTCCATGAGGAATCGACTCAAGAAACGTAGGTATCAGGAGGATTTACTGCAAAACAGCCGCTTCCTGGCCATTCACTGCCGAGGTAGGCCTCCCCTCCTCATGTGTGCAAGAGCAGAGTGGATGCTGGCGCTCGGCGAGGCGCAGCACGGGGGCACGGAGAGAATTCTGCACGCTTGTCACTCCTCCACACATGGGGGAGGGAAGCCCGGCTCCCACGGGACCCTGAGCTCCTCTCTGAGGGAGGGGACGGGGACACAGCACCCAGACCCCTGGCCTCTGGCAGCTATGCCAGAAGCTGTTTACCTCCACTCCTTTCAAATCTCCATTTCCCACACATTTAAGGAGAAGTGGTATCAGGAAAAGCCGCTCTCAAGCACTACGAAGTTTTCAGCCATCGGGAGGCCATCATTTCCACTGCGCTCACAGAGGCAAGAATGTGGGCTATTATTTTAGGAACATTTTCAACAGCCTGAGTCAAAAAGAAAAGTTTCTGCATCCCTCCTTATTAAGAAGAAAAAGAGATTAAGCGGAATAATCCATTCCAAGTTTTCTATCAATTAGGGAAGTGTACTGGAGTACAATGTGGGCACTAAACCATGGGCTGTTGGATTGTATCGGGGAATAGAGAGGCAGGCTGCAGAATGTTCTGGTAGAAAAAACAAAGCAAACAATTCGAAGAGAGTCTCTGACTCAAGTCTCAGGAACAAAAAATAGCAACTTGAAAACACTCTCTAAATGAAAAGAAAAAAATGATCACAAGTAAAGATATTAAAGTTGGAATGTTACTGAAAATGTCATACAGGGAAAAAAGCATAATTAGGGAACTGAGGTCACAAATCAATAGTCCTTTTTATAAGAGAACATTTTAGTTGTCCTTAACCTCCCACATCCACCTCTCCATACCCATTACAGGGGACTATGTCATTATTTGTTGCCTTATGACTGAACATAAAAGCTTTTGTTATCACTTAGGTAGAAAAGTCAAAGACAGCTACAGTGAAACCTCCTTTGGGCTTCCCATTAAGGAACAATAATTAAACATTTAAGTAGGAAACATTCCATGTGTATGTAGTAAGGGAGCGCTAAATGTAATCTTTCTTTAAAGCAAAAACACAGCTTACTCTAGCTGAAAGAGTTGCCAGTTCAGAAATATTTTTTCCACTTGGAATAAAATACTACCTCAAATAATCATTTGGAGTGATCCCTTCTGTGCTTCCACCATTGTTATTACAAAGAATTTAGGGTTTTAAGAGCATATTTTGGATTAAATGACCACGGTTTCAAATTCAGGTACGTATATTTTTAAAACTCAAAGCAGCTTCAGAAAGATTGCAGAGAACTAGCAGAGATCCAGAAAGTATTGTAACGTAGCCAAAAACCTTTGGATAAATAACATCTGGCATTAGTGGTTTGCTATCCTTGAGTTTCTCAACTTCCTCTCTGGAGAAACTTAAGTCCCTTTTGGCTTCTCTCTGATTTCCTTCAAAATGTTTCTGGAAACAGATACTTCATTATCCAGCTTCTTTATCTGGAGAAGTACTGGAGCAATTGGTAGGAAACTATACTGGAGCGAGGAAGCACCCACATGCTCCAGCTCTCGGGTGGGCCCACGTCAGTCTCACCTCCCGATCTTTTCAATTCGCAGCTGATCTGGGAAGAGCAAGACACTGCGGCATCACACAGACGTGGGTTCCAATCCCAGCCTCACTGCTCCCTAGCCGTGTGTCCCTGAACAAATACTTTACCTCCATGGGCTTCACTGTCCTCTTATCCGCCTTCTTGGATCTGTCATGAGGATGAAGTGAGGTTCCATGAAAAGAAACCAGCCCCTGCCTGGCCCACGGTTGGCACCCAGTAAATGTTAAGTGCCCAGAGAAATCCCAGCCCTGACCGTGACAATCACAGCTCCAGCTGAGAGCTGGGAAACCAACCTCATCTCTCTCTATCTGCTAGATCCTCCTCTAGCCCTGGCCAACCTTGCTGGATTCTGTTTGCCCTCTTTTTCTCAGCTGCGGCCCCTTCTGACTGACTGTACCTCTGCTGCTCCCCTCACCCACAAGTCTTCAGTAAAATGACTCTAAGAACCCGGTAAAGAAAAAATAAGCAACCACTCATTCCTTCCCTTAACTCAAGCCATCTGGGATAATCTCTTTCTCTCGCTAACTTGTTATTTTGTCCCCCCCGAACTAGTAAGCCAGTGCTGGTATCTTGTTCAGTGAGAAAATAAGGTCCAGAATAATTTTATTTGAACTTATGTTTGAGTGTATTTTGGGAACAGTAGTGATCCTTTTTAATAATCTACTTTGAATATACATACCTTACTTTTTTGCAACATCATTTCCAAGGTACAACACTATTTAAATATTATTTGAGAAGGCAGAGAAGAATATATAAGAATTCTCTAGTTTAAACTGAGGTTAAGGATGGAAGGCAGGATATAAAATGACTAAAATCCAGGTTTGAACTACGTGAGAAGGCACAGCGGTTATAATGGACATGGGTGCTACTTGAAGTGTGGTCTGCTCCCAGACAGCAAGGCGATGACGCTGAATAATACAGAATTGAGGGTAAGCACTTCGAAACTCTTACAGAAACTTGAAAGGGTAGTCATATGTGCATGGAATAAAATAGTAAAACTTGGGACCCACCTTTGCTGCTTTTCTAGCAATTTGCACTTTCCTCACAATTCATTTTCACTATTAAAGGAATAGTACATGGAACCAAAAGTCTACTGCGAGTTTAAAATTTCAAAACACAGATCCTATACAATAGATCTGTTCCTGAAAGGCTTGGGAGAGAGACTTGCTTTGACCTCCATAGACGGCACAAGTCTGTGGAGAGTATAAATATAGTTAATTAGAGCTAGGTGACACTTCGCAAGTCCACTCTCCTTTCTAATGAACAAATATTCATGACATGATGTTGAGTGGATAAAACAGGTGACATAACAATATAAATAATGATCTCAAGAAATATGTTTTAAATGAAGGAGCTATGTAAATTATATTTCTGTATGTGCATATATAAAAAGAAAATTAAATGTTAACAGTAATTACATTTCCAAATGCAATACAAGTCATTTTCCATTTTTATAGAATAATCATTTTAAAAAACTGGAAAATATATCAAATATAATCATAAAAGGATATAAATAGAAAAATGGTTAAAAAATAACTTTTACTATTATTATTTAGTTAATGGACAAAAAAGAACAGTTAACCTAGAATTTTAAGAAATGACTTTCTTTTACTCAAAGATATAGTATATGAAATATAATCCACATAAGGTGAGAAAGTACAATGACTGCCCTGAAATAACCTATTTAAAGCATACACTCAAAAAACCATTGTAAATAGTACCCTGTGTTCTTATCATAAATGCTCATCAAGCATTAAAATAGTACAGTGAAAACTTTGTATACGAACGTTTGGAAAATCACCCAAAGCAGTAACTCTCTGCAAACAACTCATCTCTTATCATGAAGTTGCCTCAATAATGGTGGATGCTTCCCTCTCCCTGAAATCTAAGTTTGATTAGAAGGTAGACACAAGTTATGGTAAAAAAGGACATACACTGAAAGAGAACAAATCACACAAGCAGAACCATCAGAAAACCCTCATTTAAAAATTGGCTGCACCGCTATAGAAAACAGTATGAAGGTTCCTCAAAAAACTAAAAATAGAGTTGCCATATGATTCAGCAATCCCACCTCTGGGCATAGATCTGGACAAAACTACAATTCAAAAAGGTATATGCACCCCAATGTTCGCAGCAGCACTATTTACAACAGCCAAGACATGGAAACAACCTAAATGTCCATCAACAGATGAATGGATAAAGAAGATCTGGTACATATATACAATGGAATATTACTCAGCCATTAAAAAGAATGAAATAATGCCATTTGCAGCAACATGGCTGCAACTACAGATTATCATACTAAGTGAAGTAAGTCAGAAAGAGAAAGACAAATACCATGTGGTATCACTTATATGTGGAATCTAAAATATGACACAAATGAACACATCCACGAAACAGAAACAGACTCACAGACGTAGGGAACAGACTTGTGGCTGTCAAGGGGGAGGGGGGCTGGGAGAGGAATGGATTGGGAGTTTGGGGTTAGCAGATGCAAACTATTATATATAGAAAGGATAAACAAGGTCTCAGTGTATAGCACAGGAAACTATATTCAATATCCTGCAATAAACCCATAATGGAAAAGAACATGAAAAAGAATGTGTATATATATATAACTGGGTCACTTTGCTGTACAACAGAAATTAACACAACACTGTAAATCAACTATATGTCCAAAAAAAATAAAAGTAAAAATTGGCTGCACTAGCAGTGGAGAAACTTTCACAATGCTGCATACTCAAGGGTAGGCCTGCAGGAACCTCAGTTTTCCTCCACTATAAAATGGAGCTATAACTGATGCCTCAGGGAGAGCATCAGGACCAAATCAAGTCGTGGTTGGGAGGGCACTTATTGAAACTTTGGAGCAGAAGTTCTCAAAGTGTTGTCAGGACCCTTGGGGATCCTTGATATCCTTTCTAAGGGCAGTGGGGGCAAGGAGGTCTGAGAGATCAAAACTATTTTCATAATACTACTATTTTCCAGTACAGCAGGCATTAGAATCCAGCTGTTTCCCAGTACATGAGATACTACCGAGATCTGCAAAAATATAAAACGGGGCTTCCCTGGTGGCGCAGTGGTTAAGAATCCGCCTGCCGATGCAGGGGACACGGGTTCGAGCCCTGGTCCCGAAAGATCCCCCATACTGCAGAGCAACTAAGCCCGTGTGCCACAACTACTGAGCCTGTGCTCTAGAGCCCGGGAGCCACAACCACTGAGCCAACGTGCTGCAAATGCTGACACCCACGTGCCTAGAGCCCGTGCGCCACAACAAGAGAAGTCACTGCAATGAGAGGCTGCTGCATCACAACGAAGAGTAGCCCCCACTCACCGCAACTAGAGAAAACCAGCGTGCAGCAACGAAGACCCAACGCAGCCAAATGAAATAAAATAAAATAATTTTTAAATATATATAAAAATGTCACTCACTTTCTCACTACAAGTCTTGTTTTGGAAAAGACAGAATTTCTCATGAAAAAAATTTTTTTAGTAACGTGCAATGGGTTTGGAGTTATGTTTAAACTCTGATAAACTGTTAAACTCTGTGTAAACATAGAATTTACATTTAAACTCTATGTACTGATAAATACATTAAAATTTCTCAATGTTAATTTTTTTCTTAAAGATTTATTTATTTTTTATTTATTTTTGGCTGCATCGGGTCTTAGTTGCGGGATCTTCATTGAGACATGCGGGATCTTTCGTTGTGGCGCACGGGCTTCTCTCTAGTTGTAGCACGCAGGCTCTGGGGTGCGTGGGCTCTGTAGTTGTGGCGCACGGGTTCCAGGGCGCGTGGGCTCTGCAGTTTGCGACACACGGGCTCTCTCGTTGAGGCACGTGAGCTCACTAGCTGTGGCACGCGGGCTTAGTTGCCCCGCGGCATGTAAGATCTTAGTTCCCTGACGTGGGATCGAATCCACGTCCCCTGCATTTTAAGGTGGATGCTTTACCACTGGACCACCAGGGAAGTCCCTCGATGTTAATTTCTAATATAGTCAGTATCAACAGCTATAACCCACACAAATGACATCTCTTTTGGGGTCCTCAAATAATTTTTTAAATGTAAAAGGGTCACGAGACCAAATGTTTTCAAAACCGTTGCTGAAGGTGAAAGGGTTGTGTACACTTTAATACGTGATCCATACATAAAATCAACTTTGTATTTATACGTATACCTTGCTTCAGTATGCATTTCTATTTTATGTAAAGAAGAAGTTTATTAGACTGCATTCTGTGTTTGTATCTCACTTCCAAGTTGCCTCTGCCCAGGAAAAAGCACTGAAAGGGCCTGTTCTCTGGCAACCATGTGTCCAGGTTTTCCCAGCCCATCTTAACATCAAATGTGTTTCCAATTTTTCCCATCAACCACAAAAATGTTCCTTATATTTCAGGGTTTTTGTGTCCAAATGCATCTCCCAACCTGGTTCTCACATAAAAGAATAATCACAAAACATTCTCCTAATAATGTGTTGTCTGTAATTATATTTTAAATACTTCAGCACAGCTCGTGTGACGAATGCATATCAGCTGTTTCTGACCCACACCCCAAGAATGGTTGATTACTCCAGCTGAGAACACTCCAGGTGTGTTTCCTTAGCATCTGAAAGCCTCCACTCAGAAGGACACACTCCAGGGTCAGCCAGTAGGTGTCTGAATCTTTCCTTCTCTTTCATAAATACCAAAGGCTTTGTTAGTTAGCAAAATGAACGTTAAATATTATTTTCATGGGTAAAATAGTGATGTTTTTAACATGTGGACTGACTACAAAGGCTGTAGGGTATTCCAACCCTTGACCAAACAGGGCATGTGAACTGAGAAAGTCCAGTGGTCCAACCCCTCTGGATCAGGACTCTCAGCTCAGGGTTTCCAGTGTAAGGGTTGACCAGAAGTCAGTCATGCTGCTTGCACAACTTCCCTTCTGGCTCAAGGAACGTCTCACACAAGGACTGTAGGAGTGCCAGAAGGACAGAGAGCTAGGACTTCACTGAGCTTATGAAATAGCATTACTGGGCCCTGCTCATGAATAAGGACTTGCATGTGAGGCAGAATTCCTTGTAAAAAATTTTTTAGTAGTTACCCATTACCTGGCAGTAAGGCTGTTGAAGAGGAAACCTACAGCCCTCACCTATGCTATCTGTTAGGTTATGAATACCTTCAAAAAAGAACCGAAAAATTACAAACCATCCAATTAGTTTAGAAGTGTTAGCAAAACCTCTTTCAGACCATTGGGGCCTCAGAAATGCTTAGTCCTTCTTGTCCAGCTCTATCATCTAACTGCTAAGAACTGCCTAGACGGGCTCAAAAGCTGCAAGGAGATTCCGCCTTACAAAGCCAGTCTCCTCAGTAATGACAAAGGCTAGATATGATTTTTCAATGACTGAAATGCAGAGTCTAGTTACCTTTTGATGAGCAATCTAGCTACATCTTCTTGCAAGAAAAGTAGTTAACGGAACAAACATCCATTGACTACTTTCACATGCCAACACTGAGCTACACCTTATAAAAATGCTATAAACTGGACCCAATGCCAGAGAAGATGGGAAGGCAATCAGCTCAGGGCATCACGAAACGATCACTAAGACAGCCCCACCTACAACTGCAGGAAGCAGGGAAGGGAGAAGAGAAAGTATCGTAAGAGCAGGAAGGAGCCGAGAAGGGAAAATACACAGTTTCCAAAATTCAAGCCACACCCAGGTGTTGTCATTTTGCTTGAGGTAAAACTTCAGATAATACAGAATCCAAAGTCAGATGTGAATTATCTCCTTGGGCTTCCTTCCATTAATCCTGATGAAGAATTATTAAGAGTAAGCACCAAATCTTCCCTCTCACCCCCCAAATAGCCAAAACAAACCAAACATCCATAGGATGGAACACCACAAAATAACAGGAAAACATGCTATCAAAACATTCACCATATTTTATCTTCCTCTCCTCCCAAAACGCGGCGGGGTCGGGGGGTGGGGGGGCAGCTATGTACAGCATGGTGTTTTCTTCCTCTGCAGTTTATTCTTGTACTTCCCAACACCAGAGATAATCTTTTTTGACATACTGTCCCTCTAGTTTTCTCTACATCTTTAAATATAAATATATATGCTAAATATCTATCTACAGATACAGATATGAGATATAAATGTTTAAGGGTGACTTTTTGTGCTTTTCAGTTTTATGCATATATTAAAAATTATAACATTATTTTTAATGAAATTTGTTCAAATTGACAAATAATGTTTTCATATTAGGTTAATAATAAAATCCCACAGCAGTCATATATTCTTGCCTCTAGGTAATCTCCATAAATCTGGCCTCCATCAAGACCATCTATAAAAATAATGGACTGCTTGGCCGTATCAGTTCTATTCAACAAGTTTTTAATTAAGCATTTTCACTAGCTAGGTCCTTTGATAGACCCAGTGGAAAGACAAAGGTTCCTTCCAATAAAATTATGCAAGTCTCTGAATTCTCATTACTCCACTCAGAGCTAACCAGCGTGCCTTCCTAAAAACTTTCAGTCTTTGAAGGAGAAATTTAAAAACAAGAAAACCTGGTAAGTCAGATTCACAATTCAAATTGTTTAATGTACTGCTTACAAACAAATCTAGAATGTCCTGGATACAAAGACATGACAGATGAAGGTAAAAGCAATGAGAAACTGGTGAAGTGGATACCTTTGCTGGGTACTGAAAATGGCCAGAGTCAAGGAAATATTTCTATGCAAGAAGAACAAAAAAAAAGTCGGCAGCAGTATTTTTACAAACCCAAAACGGAAATGGTATCATGAAACATTTCACAAACAAAGGTGATTCAGATCCTTCTTTATGATTCACATAAAGCAAGAGCATCTGGAAGAGTCTGACCGAAACTACAGTTACTACCCATTTGTTTCTGTTTAGGATGGGTCCATGCTCAATTACCAGTTGGCTTAGTGATTCCAGGTTAAATGGGTTCAGGTCTGGGAAATACACACACAGTTATGGTTTAAGTTAAATTTTCTATTGACACATAACTTTCCTAACCTTAAGTTTCCAAACTGTATTTGCACAAATGAGGCACGAATTCTAAGTTCTGCTGGCTCAAATCTAGTATGGCTAGAAAGTTAAAGGAAAGATAAACACGCAAAGCCAAAGTAAGAAGCAGTTCAAAAGTTTGAAAAGAAGCCTACAAAGATGGGATCAATTGCAGTAAGTCACTCTGCATCTGTTCGGAAAAGCTCCACTTCATCCTCTTTCAACACCAGAATCGTAGCTCCAATTATCCTGGCTGCTCCCACCATCGCCCCCAGCCTATCACGTTCAAGGAGTTCATCACGAGGGTTGGCCAACTTGGAAAACCTTTAAGTCTACCAGGGCCAAACTTACGAGAGCAGCAAGCCAGGAAAAGCACATGCGTGGCATCACACTCCAGCATGCATTTCAATGTTACAAGGCAAGATAGAAGATAACCTTAGCCAAAGATAATTTCTCTCCTCTGCCATCAGAACTAGACGCTGCGACTATTGTTTTTAACTAAATTTTCCTATGAAGGCGCTTTGAGCTTCCCAGAACCAACAAACACATAAACATTCATCTTATCATTGCTCTCGAGCTAAGCAGTCATGTGGCTTCTTTACTCATTACTGCAGTGGATTAAGAAATCATCTTCAGTTATAATTCCCAAGGCTACAGGTTTGAAGGATACTCATAAAAAAATGAATACTCCCCCAAGAAAAATTCCTGACATTCCATTCCAACTGCAGGATAGAGCCCTCAAGACGTTTAAATGTTATGACATGGACAGTTGTTCCCGGTGCTGAGGGGAAGAGCAACGAGAAGGAGAATGCAATACTGTGTAATTAAAGAGGTTTGAGACTGGAGAACCTCCAGGAAACTGTGTAGACAAATGCTGAGCTACAACATCTCCAAACAAATGCCACTGGCTATATAAACTCTTATCAGCTGGATTCTACACCTAACTCACTTGAGGTGCTCTTTTCCTCTTTCAGCGTAACTTGAAAAACACTTGTTTTCAAGTTAAAAGAGCACTTGTACTGCTCTTTTACCAAGCCCATCCAGGTTTATTTGCCTACCTGTGCTTTTTGGAGAAGGAAAAAAAAAAGTTAAAGCCCAAACGGAGAATTCTTAAGCATAACCTAAGAAGTGCAATGTCTTGACTCATCTTTTTGCAAAAATCCTTCCATAGGAACACAAAAAAACAGGGGGAACCTGAGCAGTCTTTGCCTCTCACTGCTTGGTGAGCCCACAGACCAGCAGCTCTGGGGTGAAATTCCCCTTCTTTAGGAAGGCCCGGTACTGTCATGTAGTTCTGACAAAAGGTAATCAGATGTGATTCCTACCTCTCCCTTTTATGATAATCCACTGAGCTGAGAGAGGGCAGGGGAGGCGGGGAGAAGGGGACGGAGCACCAGGAGTAGGAAAGAATATAAAGAAGTCCAAGCCCAACCCTTAGGACTTCCCTGGTGGTGCAGTGGTTAAGAATCCACCTGCCAACGCAGGGTACACGGGTTCAAGCCCTGGTCCGGGAAGATCCCACATGCTGCAGAGCAACGAAGCCCGTGCACCGCAACTACTGAGCCTGCACTCTAGAGCCCACGAGCCATAACAACTGAGCCCACACACCGCATCTACTGAAGCCCATGCTCCACAGCAAGAGAAGCCACCGCAATGAGAAACTCGCGCACCACAACAAAGAGTAGCCCCAGGGCTTCCCTGATGGCTCAGTGGTTGAGAGTCCGCCTGCTGATGCAGGGGACACGTGTCCCTGCCCTGGTCAGGGAAGATCCCACGTGCCGCGAAGCGGCTAGATCCGTGAGCCGTGGCCGCTGAGCCTGCACGTCCGGAGCCTGTGCTCCACAACGGGAGAGGACCGCATACCGCAAAAAAAAAAAAAAATAAAAAGCCTGCACGCAGCAACGAAGACCCAACGCAGCCAAAAATAAATAAAATAAATAAATCATAAAAAAACAAACAAAAAAGACCAACCCTTACCTAAAAAATCCCTGGCTGGATTTTGGGGATTGAGAAACCTCCTGCCTCCTTGAAGTGGATGTGGGGTGCTGATGTGGGCGCTGATGTGGGCGATCTCCGCACAAGTTTCTTTTCTATTCTGTTTTTGCTGGCCAGCAACCCTTCTTCCTTTCCTTTCATCCTTGCCAGAAGGATTTCTCAGTTTAAACTTTGGGGTTAAGAGATAACCCGCTGGAACATTTAAATAAGTGCTATGTGATACAGAATGAGATTTAGAAGGCCTTGGAACAAATTTGACCCAGGTTTACGGTGTGATGCTCTCAAGGGGAACTCTTTGAAGGGAACAAACCAAATGTTGCTTATGCAAGGGCATTCCCAAGCCAGACTTTTCCCATAGAAGTCTGGGGCTCTGTTTGGCACCTGCCAGTCTGGTCTGGCCTGCTGAAAGTACCAGGGATGGTTGCCTGGGGTCCTGAGGAGATTGAAGAAAGAGAGGGATATCCCATGTAGAGGACTTAATTCCAGGAAGTGTCCTAGAGGCTTCTATATCTTCTCTGCTAGTCCTTATGAAAGATCTCCTAGAGAGCAACACTATTAGCACCATTAATTGTGCAGATGAGGAAACCAAGGTAGAGAATGGGGTACATTACCGAAACTCACATGGCCAGAAAGTTGTTGGGATTAGAAGTGTCATTGGCTGCAAAATTCCCACTCCAGGAAAGAAGACTGACCTTTTCTTTCTTTTCTTGCCCCAGATTTCCTCCCTGCAGTATTTTGATCACATAACACCTCTCAGTATTCTCCGAGGTGACCATACTGTTTCTAACACCCAAGCTGTTATGCTAAAAGGTGCCTCTGCCTGAATGTTCTTAAGAAGCTCACTTCAGAATCAGATGATGTTAACTCCTCCCCTGGGCAGCCTTCAGCACCTCTCCAGGCACAGGTGGTCAGGGGATCCTTGGACACTAAGAACTTGAAAAATGCTACTATAAACTATCCATTAGTTTATCTACCTACCACTGCCAGTGGCTGTCTTAGGTCCTTGTTGGCTATACAACTCTGGTTAAAGCACTGAGCAGATAACTGATTCACTTTGTTATAAAGCAGAAACTAACACACCATTGTAAAGCAATTGTACTCCAATAAAGATGTTAAAAAAAAAAAAAAGCACTGAGCAGGAGCTTAAAAAGTAAATTAAAAAAAACAAATACTGAAGCATCAAAGTCAAATAAGCCAATTACAGGGGGAGGAAAAGGAAATACATATATTTTTATATATTATTATATATATTTTATAGAGATTATATATATTCTCTTTTAAGAAATGACAAATCACTTTTCCTTCTCTTCACAGCTCTCCTAAAGGGAGAAAAGAGTTCAGTTTTGGTTTTTTTTCTGGCCGTGCCACTCAGCACGCGGGATCTTTGTTCCCCAACCAGGGATCGAACCCGTGCCCCGTGCAGTGGAAGGGGGGAGTCTTAACAACTGGACCGCCAGGGAAATCCCAAGTTCAAATTATTTTTGAGGGCTTACGGTAAAGGCTGACTCATGAGATCTGTACTAAAACTTCAGCTTTATGGCACTTCTAGGGAATAAGTCACCATAGAACACTAAAGTTTATACCCTTGAGCAAAAGAACTACAACAAAATTTAAGTTAACCACTGAGTATAGAACGTGTTCTATGAACATGTCAAACACTTTTTCCACATCTTTCAAGGCACAAGATACATGGTCTAATCCAGGTCATCACCATGAACATGAATGACAATGCTACACAGCCTCCAGAGATGTGAGAGGCAGCAGCCCCAGACAACTATCAGTTTTTACACCTTTTTATAATTCTCCCATCAGGTTCTCAACTGCGTTTCATGCTGATGATGTCAGAGCAGCTGGCCTAAGTATCCCTTCTCCAAGCTTCTAATGTGCCACTTCTCACTGGCCATAGACTTAAGCACCAGGTAAGCAAACTTCTGAAACTGAGTAACAGAAGAAGACACACAGGTTCCAAGGAAGTGCCTTGCTCATAAATACATGGACTGGAAAGGGTTATCTTCCAACAAAGCAAGCAGAGGCAGCACGGTATGTGACTGCCAGGAAGAACGGCCATGTCAAGATGGCACTGTCGCCCGTTCCTTACTTTTCTAGGCAGCCAGAATCTCACAGGCATGGATGGTTACTACAGACATAGAACTTTTTGCTTTGCTAATTCAAATGACCTATGAAATAGGAGAATGTCTTTAGCTTCATTTTCCGGCTAAAGCTATTGATAGTGATTCTGCACCAGCTGGCAATGAGAAGGTAAGTTCCGTTCTCGATGTCCCTGGCCACTTCCTGGTAAGACTTGAGAAGATTCATTATTAAGATGACTTTCTCCCCTGAAAAAAGTGTTTCACGGACTTCCCTCGTGGCGCAGTGGTTAAGAATCTGCCTGCCAATACAGGGGACACGGGTTCGAGCCCTGGGCCGGGAAGATCCCACATGCCGTGGAGCAACTAAGCCCGTGCACCACAACTACTGAGCCTGCGCTCTAGAACCCATGAGCCACAACTACTGAGCCTGCGTGCCTAGAGCCCGTGCTCGCAACAAGAGAAGCCACCACAATGAGAAACCCACGCACCGCAATGAAGAGTAGCCCCTGCTCACCACAACTAGAGAAAGCCCGTGCGCAGCAACGAGGACCCAACGCAGCCAAAAATTAATTAATTAATTAATTTTTTAAAAAAACTGTTTCACTTGTTGTGCTGCAAGGGCTTTGTAAAACTCATAAGCACTGTTTAATTAAGTAGGGAATTTATCCCTGAGCACAAATGAGTTGTAATGAATTAACAGATACCTGTGAGTAATTCCTCAAAATTTAGGGAAGGCTATTTTTTTAAACCTACTACCTCAAGATTTTATTCCAGTCAATTTTGACAACCCCTAGACTATAAGTTTAAAAATTCAAGTGTTGAAGTCAGTATTCATTTACTTATTCGTTCATTCTTTCCTTCGTTTGTACCTTTAGTTAGCATGCGCTGTATTCTGTATTGGATTTTAAAATGTAAGAGACACAGTTCCGCCCTCCAAAAACCTCACCATTTGGGGGATATATTATCAATAGTTTCCTAAGGCTGCTGTAACAAATTATCACAAACTCAGTGGTTTAAAACAACACAGATTTATCATCTAGATGTTCCAGAGGTCAGAAATCCTAAATGAGTCTTACAGGCTAAAATCACAGCGTTGGCCAGGCTGCGTTCCTTCCGGAGGCTCTAGGGAGAATCGTTCCCTTGTCTTTTCCAGTTACTAGAGGCCATTCACCACATTCCCTGGCTCACAGCCTCTTCCTTCATCTTCAAAGCATATCATTTCAACCTCTGCTTCTATCCTCCCATCTCCTTCTCTGTTACTATGACCTTTCTTCTTATAAGGACCCTGATGACTACACAGGACCCACTGGATAATCCAGGACAATCTCCCCAGCTCAAGGTCCTTAATTTAATCACATCTGCACAGTCCCTTTGCCATATATGGTAATATATTCACACGTTTGGGGATTAGGACATGGATGTCTTTGGGGGAGCCATTAATCAGCCTCCCATAAGGAGACTGATGGAAATAAAACCATGAATCTCAGCAAAAGATTCTACTCTTTATTCTTTAAGTCCTCTCTCTGAATCTTACTGACTATTAACAAAATTCCTAAAAAGCTTAGTTACCTGCTCAACGATGTCACAGCATGGTGCACCACAATGTAGAAGAATGGAGGACATATTAGGGTCCTAACTTCAGGATATATATTAACACTGGAACAGGAAACATACAAATAAAATGCAGACTTGCTACAGTACAAAACCGTAATCTTAAAAAAAACAAGAAAGTTAGTGTATTCAAGAAGGCAGAAAAGTGTATGAAGAATTTTAGAAGCACTTAAACTTTTAAATGTTTTACAATATGCTCAATCTGATACTGATTTTTTTTTTTTTTTTGCGGTACGCAGGCCTCTCACTGTCGTGGCCTCTCCCATTGCGGAGCAGAGGCTCCGGACGCGCAGGCTCAGCAGCCATGGCTCACGGGCCCAGCCGCTCCGCGACATGTGGGATCTTCCCGGACCGGGGCACGAACCAGTGTCCCCTGCATCAGCAGGCGGACTCCCAACCACTGTGCCACCAGGGAAGCCCTGATACTGATTTTTAAAGTGCATAAGCCTATGTATATAGTCAAAGAAAAAAAATGTAAAGATGTAAAGATAAACCAAGGATTAACAGTGATTATCACTAAAAAGTATTGCTGAAGAGTTAAAAATAGGGGTACTTTTGTTTCGTCCCCTTCCTTTTTAACTTTTTCTATAATGAACACACATTATTATTTCAACCAGAAAAATATACGCTGAAATATAATTTTTAATGATTTGGTAGTTAAAAGTACAGGCTTCAGTTCCCTGGAAATATTCAATTAAATTAGAATACACCTTTCGGCTATAAGCCCGCATTTATTTTTAAGTCTTCATTGAATTTGTTGTAGTATTGCTTCTGTTTTATGTTTTGTTTTTCTGGCCGCAAGGCATGTGGGATCTTAGCTCCCCGACCAGGGATGGAACCCGCACCCCCTGCACTGGAAGGCGAAGTCTTAACCACTGGAGCGCCAGGGAAGTCCCCACATTTGTTTGTTAACTATTTTATTTATTAATTAAAGATCTGTTCTATAATGTTACGAAGCAACATTCTGATTATTAACTGACCCTCTCAGCTGTAGAGAAATGGATTTCCTGGAATTAGTACTTTAATCACTGACCATTTACAGATTTTTAATGCATTTTAATATGGTTAAAATCAGACTTATGTACACATATACACACAATAGTTAACAGTTTTATGTGTGTAAATCACAAAATCAATCGATAGTTATGATCCAAAGAAGGGCAACACAGGTAGGCTTAGCATTAGTATGTTCACACCCCCAAAAGATAATAAAAGCAATACTCTACATTTTTACTCATCGAAATTTCATTCATATATGCACACTTCTCCATTCATAGATGGGAAATTTAAACAGCACATTTTTCATGCATTTCTCATTCCTCCTGCTTTATAGGGAGAAAAAGAAAGAGGAAGAGAGAGGAAACGGAAGAAAAACAGGAAAAGGAGAAAAATTTAAAAGGCAGGCAAGAGAAGAATCAAGCTTTGCTCTGGATACTTAGCTGGACCAGCATTACACAGCAACACTTCGTTTTAAAAACATCATCTCCCCCTTCCTTTGATAGATTAGTCAAAGAAGCTACCACAGATTTCGCAAGGACTTTCAGAATATTAATCAACTTTACAACCAAACCAAAGAGAGATCTACATAATATTGATATGACAAAGGGCTCCCTGCTGAAGTATTTTTTCTTTCCATTAGAATTTAGTACTATCCTCCGAAGGCAGGTAATTTGGAGTGGGCGACAGTATTTTCCAGCTACAGTGAGGATGGGGGGTAGTCTGTTTTCTCACTCAGAGGCTTGTTCTCTTTCTCAAACCCCCAAGGGACATGGTGTACAGAGGCAGGGCTTTTCAAACCACATAACTGACCAGCTCCCCTGAGGTCAGGAGGAAAAGAAGCTTCGCTCAGCAACTGTTCAAGGTTCCCAGACTCCTGTAATCCTTGACAGCAAGCCCTTGGAGATGAGAGCCCAGGTCTGTCCCGTTTACACTGTGTCCCTAGAGTCGGGGACATAACAGACATAACAGAGGTCCTTCCTTCACATGCACCTATCTGCTGAAATGCCACCTATTAATAAGCATAAGGGCCTATAAAATCCTAAATTTAAAGTGCATATTTCTATCGATTTGCAAGTTATGTCACCTTCTAACTCAAGAATATATAAACGGAATATTCATATTATACCAAAGAGATGAATCAGTAACTCTGAAAAGTGTTGGAAAGATTTGGCTTTTATAATAAAATGAGGCGAAAATTCTACATAGGTAAATCAGACAAGAATGAAAAAGAAGAGGGTGTCAGAAATGGCCGGCACCCAGATTCTTAAATAGTTCCTTCTTTCCTAGTCCCCTTTTCTGCTGATACTACTGATATTTAAAATGGAAAGGACAAAATTACACACGAAACTTGTCACTTCATAGGTAATTTTTAACTATTCCTAAAAGTACTTCAACAGCCAGAGCCATGCACAGCCACATCTTCTAAAGTCATAGAAAACGGTTATTATAGCCCATTTTTTATAAAGGGTAAAAATTCCCTACAGACAGTTCAAGACTGTAATTGACAGACTGCAATTGATTGCATCCTGGATGAGGATACAGTGGCCTCTGTGACAATGGACAAGGGCACTAGAACAGCCAATAGTTGCCTCTACCAGTCCAAGGGGTTGGGCTGGAAGAGAGCATAATGTCGTGGGTGCTATGGAGTCCAAAGAGTCAGCCCTTTGTTAGTGGGGTGACTTGAGGGACAGCTTCCTGTGACCTCACTGAGGATCAGGTCCCTCATCTGTAACATTGCTGCATGTGCTCCCAATGCTTTTGAGATGATCAATATAAAGTGCCTGCGCCTGCAAACCCCAGGAGAGCCCCAGGAGTTCAAATGCAGCAATCAGCACTTCTGGCCTCACTCAGGGAGCCAAAAACCATTTTCTCATTTATGGACTTGATTTAGAGCCATGGCAAATAAACAATAACTGAGAGCAAAGCACTTTGCGAAAGACTTTGCTTCAAAACTATTTTGGTTTTTTTTAACAGCCCACAAAGAGAAAGGGAAAAAGACTGAAAATGACCCAAAATTATTAGATATACAACAAAAGTATAAAGCTAAAACAAAGAAATTTTTACGTGAAATCAGATTAAAATAAGTCAGCTTTCACTCACCTCAAACTCTGATCACGTTGCTATCACAAAATAGCACACAGCTTTTATTTTTTCTATTTGAAAGCCAAAAGCAAAAGTTGTATGTAATAAAATGTGGAATAGGACTCTACTAGTAATTAAATAAATGCATTTAGGTGTTCAAATATGCAACCCGTTTCTTATAGCAAACATTAGGAAAAATTTTGGCAACTGTTTTCCAAGAAATTTCAATAACTTCATCACATCACTAAAAATTTTATCACACATAAAAATGCAATCCAAAGAAAATTATTTGTTTGCTGTCACTAACAGACACCAAAGGAAACACTCCATTGTTTCTGAATTTAAATTTTCATGTATTCCAGAAAACAGTTACATACCACCCATGTAATGGCTGCACTTCAATATTAAAGTTTTTAAAGAAAAACACAAAAAGTGAATAAGTGTGCTACCATTTTTCAGTTTTGTAAGTTGTTTAGAACTTGAAGTTTAATGTATTTCAGGATTATGACTGAACTCTGAAGATTCCTACTGTATTTTATACACCTTCTGATAAATCATCATCAATCATCCTAAATATATAAAGACATAATATTTTTCAAGCCCTAAGTAAAACAATAAAAGTCTGGGTGTTTTTATTAAACAGGATGCATTATGAAGTTAACAAGAACAACAAGGCGATCCTATGAATGTTGCTTGGAGATGATTAAGATCTCACAGGCAAGAGAAAGAGGGACCGGATTTATCCACACAATTTTAACTCAAAAGTGGACAAAACATTTTAAACAATGGTTTTAAAAACACTGGACATTGAGCAACAAAGGACAGTGATTCCTGAAAGACAGGAAACAAGCAAGGTAACCATACGAAGCTTACTGCCTAGATAGAATTTTCAGACTGTGGCCCAAAGAATGGGGAGCCAGGCAGAGCCTGGTGCTCTCCCTGAGTTGAGAAGATAGAGCCAGGAGTTCAAGGAGGCCAAGATGCCTGAAGTTTGCAGAGCAGAGTACCAGAGAGGAGAAGGCCGCAAAGACAGAGAACTCTGGAGACGTGCTAGGGTCCCCCCTTGAGTCTTCAGCTGACCAACCCACGTGTGTGAGGAAACTACTCAAGAACTACCTGAAAGGACGAGAGGGAATAATCCCCAAAGCTCACATAGGCTGGAAAGGGCTCCTTCTGCTCCCACTAGTCAGAGTGGAAAACCTCATAACTAACAGGACATTAGGTAGAGTATTTAGAAGGGTTTTACCTCTCAGTAGGCAGTAAAATTATAGTAAATGCTGTTCTGGTTCTACCTAAGAAAGCTTAAAAGCAAGACATGAAAAGATCAAACCCTTTCCAAGTGACTTAATTACATCCCATAACAAAGCTCAAGAATACAAAAATATTCAGCACCCAACAAGATAAAATTCACAATGTCTGGCATCTAATCAGAAATTACCAGGCATGTAAAGAAGCAAGAAAATACCATCCACAACAAGGAGATAAATCAATTAGTAAAACTGACCCAGAACTAGCACTAACATGTTAGAATTAACACAAAAGGACATAAAAAATGGTTACTATGTGTTCAAAAAACTCAAGGAAAACTTGAAAATTTTAAGATATTCAAATATCTTAGATATTTGATTAGATCAAATATCAACGATATCCTAACTGAACTTCTAGAGATGAAAACTACAATGTCTGGGGTGAAACACGCATTGGATGGGATAAACAGTACATTAGATAGTCACAGACTGCCAACTCTATGTCAGCATTCTATAAGTAATATTTCTTGATAACTTCCTTTTCCCCTTCATACTCTTAACCAATTTGCAGGAGAAAAAAAAAAAGATTCGTGTATTTAAAGTGATAGAGACTGAGAGGAATCACAGTGGTAAAAAAATACTAGAAAAAAATGAACAGCATCAGTGGAACAACTTCAAGCTGTCTAATGTGATGTAAATGCAGTCTCCAAAGGAGGAGGAACAGAAAAAATATTTGAAGAAATAATGGTTGAAAATTTTCTAAATCAAATGAAAACTATACATGCATAAATTTAAGAAGCTCAATGAACTTCAACAGTAAGACACATGAATAAAACAACACAGACATACACATCAAATTGCTTAAGACCAGCGTTCAAGAGAAAATCTTTAAAACAACTAAAGAAAAAAAATACACATTATTTACAGAGCAACGAAGATAATGATGATCACCAATTTCTCACCAGAGACAAAGTAAGCCAGAAGACAGTGGAATATCTTCATTATCTTAAAAGTAATGAAAGAAAAAAAAAATGGCCAACCTATAATTATTTATCCAATGACACTACCTTTAAAAATGAAGGCAAAATAAGAATATTCAAGGGTAAGAAATGTTAAAAGAAATTCTTCAAACAGGAGAAAAGTAATTACCCAGGATGATCTCACCATCTCAAGATCCTTAACTTCATCACATTTGTGACAAACCTTCTGTCATGTAAGGTAACACTCACAGGGTCCAGGAATAAGGACATGGACACTTTTGGAAGCTATTATTCTGGCTACTATACACCCCATATGAAGAAATTACTAAAAATGTTACATTAAAAAATAATGCAAGATAATACATAATATGTTTTTAAAAAAACAATGGAAACTGAGTATGACTGAGAAGAAACAAACATATAAAAAAACTGAGACTCCTTTGGACTTTGATTCCTGGAACATTCTCCTTTAAAACCTGCAGATTTAGTAATTTAAGATTTTTTTTTCTTAGAATACTGCTCAATTATTATGTAATAATGGTACTTTAAATGTGTAGATAGTACCAAATTTATTAAATTTTTTAGTTAGTTCATTATTTTATCTATATCCCCAAATATTCATATATTCAAGATAGAGGGAAAAAATTCAAGAATCCTCTCACTAACAATGCTTTCTATTCAAGGGCAACTAATATTTGGGCATCTGCACTAAATCTCCAAATCTCTGCCATATACCAAGTTATGGAGTTCAGCCCAGCAAAACGAGCAACCATGGCATCTGCCCCAGAAGCAGCAGTAACTCTGAAAGATCACGAAGGAATTGCAAACACAGCCAGGTGTAGGACATCTCTGCAGGTTTCAAGTACAATCTTTTGTTTGATTCACTTTCCTGAACAAATGTATTTGTGATATCAATAATGGAGCTATAAATAAAAATTACTGAGTTGAATTTAATTAAAGGAGACTAAATATTCAAGCAATGACCATCCAAAACAAAAAAAATTGTCTTTTTCTTAACCACTCCAAGCATACTACTTGATTCTGCAGCAAACAATATTTACATATTTATAATATTGCAAATGCTGTTTTTTAAAAAAGAACTCAAAAGCAATCAAAAAGAGTGATCTGAAAAAAGCCCAAGGCTCCTGCCTTCTTACATCAAGTGCTCTATCAATCAAATTAATTTTAAGGACATATTGAAATTAAACTAACTTAACTCTATGACAATATTCTGTATGTAGTATTTCTTGATAAATTTCTTTTCCCTTTCATATCTTAACCAATTTGCAGACTTCTATGCTAAGTCGATTTATGGCCCATCAAGAATTTCAGTAACTCTAATATACATTTTTTTCCTTACATGAAATGCTTCAATGCATGACCAAATTGACCTATTATAACATTTTAGAATTAGTAATGCAATTTCAGTATTTGAGAGGCTGCAAATGAGTAAAATTAATCTTCTTCTAATTGCATGCATATACCCATGCCAGTAAAAATTAGAATCAAGGCTTCCCATTCAACAGTAAAGTCACATTTTTAACACAACCTTGGAAGTATAACTTCCATCCCAAGTTAATAATTTGTCATAGTATTAACCATCCCCCAACACATCTAAATAGAAGTTCCACAGTCTTATAAATAGGCTTTCTCATTCTATAATTTATAAATTATCTAAATAACCATAATTAAGCAAATAAATGGAAGATTTAAAAACATACAATTTAATATTACTTCTCCATCTAAATGCTACCTAACTGGGAATAACAGTTCTCATCCTTAGTGTAGAACACCACATTTAGAGAAACAAGGACCATCTACAGAACTAATTCTCTTTAGTGATAACACCAGGTTCACCAGTGGTGAAATATTTCACTTAACTCTCCTCCAAGCAAAGTTAGGGGCTATTTAGAAACCAAAATCAGGGCTTTGAAGCCACTGTATTTGTTCACCGACTTCATCTATTTCCATTTAATGATTAAAACTCTGTTTAACAGAGGCCAAACCCATTTGGCCATCGTTTGAGTTCCAGAGATGCCAGGCCAACATTTAGTTTCACATGACAGACCCCACTGACAAGCACACACTGAAACCTCCCTTACCAGGGGCTGCTAATCATTATCATGAAAAGAGATGAGAATGCTGATGGGCTCGCTGAAAATTAACTGACTCCACATACAGAGAACCTCATTACCTCGACCTCAGCTTCCCTTTTCCGAGCTTGATGATCACAAGAGAAAGTATGCCCGTTTACACTGATGTTTCTAGAACTCCTGCCAGGACTACTGATTACTACACAATTTTTTTTTATTTTTATTGGAGTATAATTGATTTACAATGTTCTGTTAGTTTCTGCTGTACAGCAAAGTGAATCAGTTATACGTATACATACATCCACTCTTTTTTTTTTCTTTTTTGGCCACGCCGCACGGCATATGGGATCCTAGACCCCGACCAGGGACCAAACCCGCACCCCCTGCATTTGAAGCGCAGAGTCTTAACCACTGGACCGCCAGGGAAGTCCCTAGCCACTCATTTTTTAGATTCTTTTCCCATATAGGCCATTACAGAGGATTGAGAAGAGTTCCCTGTGCTTATTAGTTATCTATTTTATATATAGTAGTGTGTATATGTCAATCCTAATCCCCCAATTTATCCCTCCCCCAACCCTTTCCCCCCGGTAGCCATAAGTTTGTTTTCTACATCTGTGACTCTATTTCTGTTTTGTAAATAAGTTCATTTGTACCATTTTTTTAGATTCCACATATAAGCGATATCATATATTTGTCTTTCTCTGACTTACTTCACTCAGTATGACAATCTCTAGGTCCTACTTTCTAACCAACTCTCTCCCAGACACGACACAAAAGTAATGCTGCAAAGGAGTAATTAATCAAATAGGTGAACTATCTAGGGCCACAAGTTCCAGTATTCAGTATGCTGCTCATGTCCTAGGGCCAACCACCACAAAGAGTCCAACAGCCTCCACTGCATTCAACTATAAAACAGAAATCTGATATCCATGAAGTTGTCACAACAACGGAAATCAAGAAAGTGCATTATACCAAGTTTCAGAAGTTTGCACCATCTAAAGATAATTCAAACAAAAATATGCTTTTAAAAATCTCAAAAATGAGGGCTTCCCTGGTGGCACAGTGGTTGGGAGTCCGCCTGCCGATGCGGGAGACGCGGGTTCGTGCCCCGGTCCGGGAAGATCCTACATGCCCTGGAGTGGCTGGGCCCGTGGGCCATGGCCGCTGAGCCTGTGCGTCCGGAGCCTGTGCTCCGCAGCGGGAGAGGCCACAGCAGTGAGAGGTCCGCATACCGCAAAAAAAAAAAATAAAAG
>NW_020175199.1:4885835-4928497 GCF_003031525.2 Neophocaena asiaeorientalis asiaeorientalis
CGCAAAAAAAAAAAAAAAAAAAAATCTCAAAAATGCACTTTTCCCCAAGTAATGATTCTAGATCTAAACAATTTTAACTAAAAAAACGATTTTTACTTTCCCCACTTTGTGCGAGTTAGTTATTATTTGTTCCTTTACCTTTGAAAGGACTCTGAAGTATCTATCACAAAATCTGGTCAAACATACCAGCTGAAAATAATGAGCTCAGAGTTTACACATTTAGTCATGTTCTTGATCAGACACAAAGCCAAAAAAGAAACAAACATAATGGAATTAAGCTTATAAGGAAATAAAAGAGTATATTAATATACATTATAGAAAAAGATGTAAGTATATGTAGCAGAATTTATACCAAAATTAAACATAATTCTAACAAAGTCAGAGAAGCAAAAAATCCACATGTAATTCATGTAAGAACTTTAAAAATCACATAGTTAAGCCAACATTAATATTAAACTTTAAAAATTAGGTCCTTCGTTTTTCGCATATCAAATATTCATATTTCATGGGTTCAAAGCACAAGTAATTCTTATCTTGTATATGCTGTCCTGGCAAACAAATCAGCATTTAACTGATTCTTGGCCCTTCCTTTATACTTCCTTTATACTTTCAAAACTACTGCTATTTAGGGTTGCATCACAAGAAAAAACAAGCAAAAGGAGGAAATTCAGAAACTGAACGATAAGAATATGCCTGAAAAATAAGAATGCCTGTCTGACATGTTTATAATGGCTGCTGCATTTTAAAAGAGAATACTGCAGTCTCTTTATAAAAAGTATATAACTTCAGAATTGACTGAAACAATTAAGTTCAACTTTAAGAGCTTAAAATTTTCTCATTTTCACCTTACCTTTTTTTTTTTTTTTTTTTTTTTGCGGTACGCGGGCCTCCACTGTTGTGGCCTCTCCCGTGGCGGAGCAGAGGATCCAGACGTGCAGGCTCACCAGCCATGGCTCACAGGCCCAGCCGCTCCACAGCATGTGGGATCCTCCCGGACCGGGGCACAAACCCATGTCCCCTGCCTCAGCAGGCAGACTTTCAACCACTGCACCACCAGGGAAGCCCTCACCTTACCTTTGTGTGTAGCAAGACGGAAAAAGGAGAGTGGATTTAGAGCCCAGAGATTTAAGTTCTGCTCAGGGTTCTAAAATAAACCAGGTGAGCTAACTTGAGCTAATCCCTTAAACTACCCTCTCTGAACCTCAGCTTTCCTTAACTGTGGAATTATTATGACCTCAACAAATCTTCATAGCTCATTCTGCTTCTTATAAGGGATTAGCAACTCTGAATTCAATCAATCCTGCCTCCCATTTGCCACCCGATAAGAAATCTGTCCACTCAAATGTCGAGAAAATGGAATTCATTTTAAAACTAGCCATTTTTAAATACACATAATATAAATTTTAGTTATATTTTAAAATAAAACCCTTATTCTAAACCATCCAACGTAGTCCAAATTCAAATACAAATTATTCAATGTTTTTAATTCTATAGGTCAGGAACTTCCCTGGTGGTCCAGTGGCTAAAACTCTGCACTTCCAGTGCAGGGGGCCTGGGTTCGATCCATGGTCAGGGAACTAGATCCCACATGCCGCAACTAAGACCCGGTGCAGCCAAATAAATACATAAATAAAAATATTTTTTTTAAAACTTCTATAGGTCAGCATTCCTCTCAAATATTGTAGGTAACCAAGAAGCTAAAACTCTTATCTCATGAGGACTGAACCCCCTCTCATCCAGACCCAGTAGACTGACACCTTCAAATTTCTTACAATTTTTGTACTTTACTGCCAGAACTTCTAGAAAGCTAAACTTGAAAATGACATGAGAAGTTTTAGCATTAAAAATGAGTATTATAATTCATGACGCTCATTAAAGAAACCTAAAAATAGGGGCCCCACTCCCAAAATTATTTGTCTTGATACATTTTATGAATGTTTTCAGATTAATTTCTAAAATTGATTTACACAGTGCTCTCTGCACTAGACATCTGTATTTTCATTAGTTTCCTATTGCTGCTATAACAAATTACCACAAACTAACTGGCTTAAAACAACACAAATTCATAATCTTACAGTTTTCAAGGCAAGAAGTCCAAAATGAGTTTTACTAGGCTAAAATCAAGGTGTTGGCAGGGCTGCATTCTTTCTGGAAGCTCCAGTGCAAAATCTGTTTCTCTGCGTTTTCCAGCTTCTAGAGGCTACACACATTCCTTGGCTCGAAGTCCCCTCCATCTTTAAAGCCAATCAAGGTCAACTGCATTTTTCTCACATGTGTACCTCTAACTCTCCTGTCTCCCTGTTTCACTTATCACCTTTGTGATTATAATGGGCTCACCTGGATAATCCAGCGTAATCCCCCAACTTCAAAGTCAGCTGTTTAACAAACTTAATTCCACCTGTAACCCTAATTTTCCCTTGTCATGGTAACAGAGTCACAGGTTCTGGGGATTAGGATGTGGACAACTTCAGGAGACTTCCACCTATAGCACAACATCTAGTATCTAGTGCTGGGAGAGTCTACCGACAGACTGCGAGACGGACAAGCCCTGTGGGAATCAATTTAACAGGGATGACAAAGAAGATAAAACTATAATTCAGTGGGAAAAAATATAAACATAAGAACACTTAGCAACAAAAGGCAGATGTATAGGAAATATTTTTTAATAGTAATTTAAAATATGGTCGACTGAAGCCACATGCTGTTAGAGATAAGAGTCCTACAGACTTGAACATTATTTTGAGGAAAGACCTAGTATAATATGCCACAAGAAATGAGGTCATTATCAGTCACAACTTTAGGAACTGATGGGATCTTATGAGATCATCTACTCACTGAAACTAGTGGTCCACTGAGACGCAGGGAAATTATAACTTTTATAAGATCACTTGGTTAGGTCATTTCACAAAAAGGCCTTTAGCCCAATTTCTTGATTTCTGGTCAAAATATTATATGAGACAGCATAAAGAATAAATTCAGTTCAGTATAGTGTATTTAAGAAATCAAAGTAACATTTGAAAATACTGACTGCAGACTTTTCCAATTATAAGTTCTGCTTAATGCTTAAATGGTTAGAATGTTTAGCCATTTAGCAAATTCTATTGTACCTTTGTACAATAACCTGTTGCTCAAAGACGTTACATATTTGAGACCCCGTATTTCATTCCTCTAGTTTACACTACATCACTGAGATCTTACTACGTGCCAGGCAAGTCCTAGGCGAAAGACATACAGCAGTGAACAGCAACAACAACAAAGTCCTGCTCTCGTGGATCTTCAATTCTTGTGAAGAATCAGGAAACAGATGAAGTACAGCTAAATAAGTGTATCAGGGCTTCCCTGTTGGCGCAGTGGTTGAGAGTCCGCCTGCCGATGCAGGGGACACGGGCTCGTGCCCCGGTCCGGGAAGATCCCACATGCTGCGGAGCGGCTGGGCCCGTGAGCCATGGCCGCTGAGCCTGCACGTCCGGAGCCTGTGCTCCGCAACGGGAGAGGCCACAACAGTGAGAGGCCCGCGTACAGCAAAAAAAAAAAAAAAAAGTGTTTCATATGTCAGGGAGAGGTTCTATTTACTATTACAGGGATATGAAGGAAGACTACAGACATGCATGCTCAACATCACTTGAAAACAAACACGATGTGCAATGTTAAGAGTTTATGACAAGATGGAGATAAAAGATCTAATGTTTTAAGAAAACTCAAACACACAAGCATTGTTATAAAACTGACTCCTTTCTCAACTCCTAACTAAAAATTAATACCAATTAAAATCAAAATCAAGACAGAGTGGAATGGGCAAAAGAACAGACATATAAATCAATGGAACAGAATAAAAAGCCCAGAAACAGACCCACACAAATGTAAACAACTGACTTTTGGAAAAGGCACAAAGGCAATTCAATGGAAAAAGAACAGTCTTTTCAACAAATGGTGCTAGTACAACTGGATATCCAATTAGATACCCAATATCTATCTAACCTAGACTTAGATCTTACAACTTAACAAAAAAATGAACACAAAATGAGTCACAGACCCAAATATAAAATGCAAAACTATAAAGTTTCCAGAAGAAAAGATAGGAGAAAATCTACATGACCTTGGGTTTAGCAGTGAGGTGGTTTTTTTTTTTTCAAATTTATGTTTTTACTGGCTTCTCTTTTTATTTATTTATTTATTTATTTTTGGCTGTGCTGGGTCTTTGTTGCTGCATGCGGGCTTTCTCTAGTTGTGGCAAGCGGGTTCATTGCGGTTCACGGGCTTCTCATTGAAATGGCTTCTCTTGTTGCAGAGCAAAGGCTCTAGGCACACAGGCTTCAGTGGCTGTGGCACATGGACTTAGTTGCTCTGTGGCATGTGGGATCTTTCCGGACCAGGGATTGAACCCATGTCCCCTGCATTGCCAGGCAGATTCTTAACCACTGCACCACCAGGGAAGTCCCTAGCAGTGAGTTTTTTACATGCCAAAACACAATCTAAGAAAGAAAACATAGGGAAGTTGGACTTAATAAAATTTAAAACTTCTCTGTGAAGGATACAATTAAGAAAACAAAGAAACAAGCCAAAGATTGGGAAAAAATATTTGCAGAACACATATCTGATAAAGGAGTTGTATGCAAAGTACGCAAAGAATTTTTTATTTATTTATTTATTTTTGGCTGCTTTGGTTCTTCGTTGCTGTGCGTGGCTTTCTCTAGTTGCGGTGAGAGGGGCTACTCTTTGTTGCAGTGCACAGGTTTCTCACTGCGGTAGCTTCTCTTGTGGAGCATGGGCTCTAGGCGCGCAGGCTTCAGTAGTTGCGGCACGTAGGCTCAGTAGTTGTGGCTCGTGGGCTCCAGGGCGCAGGCTCAGTAGTGGTGGCACACAGGCTTAGTTGCTCCACGGCATGTGGGATCTTCCTGGACCACGGCTCGAACCTGCGTCCCCTGCATTGGCAGGAGGATTCTTAACCACTGCGCCACCAGGGAAGCCCTCGCAAAGAATTTTTTAAACTCAACAATAAGAAAACAACCCAATTTTAAAATGGATGAAAGATTTGAACACCTCACCAAAGAAGATATACAGATGGCAAATGAACATATGAAAAGTTGGTCAACATCATACATCAATAGGAAAACACAAGTTAAAACAATAATGAGGTGCCATTACACATCTACTAGAATGGCTAAAATCCAAAACACTTTCAATGTGAAGTTCTGATGAAAATGCAAAACAACAGGAACTCTCAGTCACTGCTGGTAGGAAGGCAAAATGGCACACAGCCACTCTGGAATATGGTTTGGCGTGTCATAAAGCTGAATGTGGTCTTAACATACAACCCAGAAATCTTGCTCCTAGGAATTTATCCAGTTCATTTGAAAATATATGTCCATACAAACACCTGCATGAGAATGTTTACACAAGTTTTATTCATAATGGTCAAAAAATAAAAACAATCTCAACAGGTAAATGTATAAAAAAAAACCTGTCTTCCATATAACGGAATACTACTAAGAAAAAAAAAAAGAGTGAACTATGTAAACCCATGCAAAAACATGGATGAATCAAATGCATACAGCTAAGTAAAAGAAGCCAGTTAGAAAAGGCCACGTACTATGTGATTATATTTCTGTGACCTTCTGAAAAAGGTAATATTATAAAGATAATAAACACACCAGTCATTGCCAGGAGGTTGGGAAGAGGTGAGGGTTGAATAGGTAAAGTACATGGGATTTTTAGGATAGTGAAACTATTCTGTATATTATAATGGTGGACACATGACATTGTGCATTTGTCAAAACCCATAAAACTGTACAGCATACACAGAAAACCTAATGTATGCAAATTTTAAATTATTTATGAGGATGGAGAATCCCAGGATGGAAAGCAGACTGTGACAAAGGAATCTAACAAATGTGTGAAATAAACTCACTTAAGGGGGAAGAGGGAAGTGCTGACCTTAGAAATAAGTGCAGTGTGTAAGGGTAAAGGCAAAAGGAACTACACATAAGCTCTGTTAATAAAATTATTTCTCACGGCGGGGGGGGCAGTATTAGTAAACAATTCTAAAACCACTATATACTGCATACTGGAATTAAACCATTACATAAATGAATGGTGGATCCTGAGAGCCAGATTTCTCATTGTTGCAGCAGGTGTTTACCAACAAGGGAAAAAAGCTCCAATGACCCATATGGTAATAGATGAGAGTTGGAGCTATCGGTTCTGAGCTTCAACAGAAACATATAAATACGAGTGTATACGGGTTACTATACGCAATAGAGCTCCTTGCTTGCTCTGTCAGCTGAGAGAGCCTAGAAGCAACACAGCTCAGTGGCAATGAGCACACCAGATCTTGGTTTCTAATATCATTCTCCAATAAAAGAAACCAGCGCTCCTCAGAGAAATGGCTAGTTCTAGGGCTGACCAAGGAATATAAAAGATGAGCACAGCCATCTTGCAGTGCTAGAAAGTAAGAAAGTACTCAAAAAAAAAAAAGGCCTAACAATGGGGGTATGTGAAAGGGACACAGGAGCCAAGTCAAAGAACTCTCAATGGCCAAAGCTAGAACAATCTGAGCACCAAAACAAACAAGTATTGCCTTCTACCCCAAAGTACAAAATAAATATCCATGGTCTATACTGATATAAATAAATGATTGAATAAAGAAATAAAAGGGGGAGAAGAGACCAATCACCCACGCGAAAGAATTCCAAAATATTATATGGGCTCTCCGCTCTCAGGGAGGTGCAGCAGAAGTGCCTACTGAAGTGTGGACTGCACACTGGGGCTTCCTTCCAGTATCCAGTATGGAAAGGGGAAATGTTTAAAAGAACAATATTACAGTGGAGAAACCTGACAAATACTACGTCAGCCAGGTGATCAGGACTAGCGTCAACAGTGACAGGTCATACGGATGGCATGTGATGGGAACGGTACTTCTCCTCTCTGGTCTTCCTCCCCAGAACTCATCACCCCAGCCGAACCATGAGAAAAAACTCAGACAAACCCCAGCTGAGGGACATTCTACAAAATACCTAACCAGTACTCCTCAAAACTGTCAAAATCATCAACGAGGGAAGCCTGATAAACTGTCAGCCGAAAGGAGCCTAAGGAGACGTGACAATTAACGTAACGTGGTATTGTGGATGGGATCCTGGAACAGAAAAAGTACATTAGGGGGGCTTCCCTGGTGGCGCAGTGGTTGAGAGTCCGCCTGCCGATGCAGGCCACACGGGTTCTTGCCCCGGTCCGGGAGGATCCCACATATCGCGGAGCGGCTGGGCCCGTGAGCCATGGCCGCTGAGCCTGCGCTTCCGGAGCCTGTGCTCCGCAACGGGAGAGGCCACAACAGTGAGAGGCCCGCATATCGAAAAAAAAAAAAAAAAGTACATTAGGTAAAAAAGAAGGAAATCTGATTAAAATAAGGACTCTGGGTCCAAATAATACATCATCATTGGTTCACTAACTATGAAAATATACCACACTGATGTAAGATGTTAATAATTTAACAAGGGGAAACTGGGTGTGTGGGATATACAGGAACTCTGTACTATATTCACAACTATGCTGTAAATGTAAAATTGTTCTCAAATAAAAAGTTTACTTTAAAAAATTCGACTAAAATGTATTAAAAATTCTCACCAGTGGGGAAAATAAGAATCCTCCATTATTTCCCTAGGTATCAACTGAAACACATCTAAAAGTCTGACACATTCCTTACATATTAAAAATAAAACAAAAGCTGATACATTTACAAGGCAGGAGGCCAATACATTACCACTTTTTAAAGCCTATCATTTTCTAAAAAGTACAAACATCCTCTGGATTGCAAAACTGATACTTTAATATTGATTTTTTTTCTTAAGTATTTGAAACCACTGATAACAGGACAACAAATTAAATTACAATAATAAGAGGACCACTCATCTTAGGTAAAACTGTGGTCAACTGTGGGTGTCATTTGGAGCTAGGTTTTTCCTGCAGCTACAAGAGCCATTGAATACTGAGTCCCAGAGTTGACTCCTCCAGGACTGGTCACCAGGGTACCTCAGTGGAAGTGATGTTCTACAAGCATCACCCACTACCTGGAGGGGCAACAAGCCAGCTTCCTACACTCTACACTGAAGCCTGAGAACAGGTACTGTATTATTTGGCCCACAAATATTTCTTTTTAATCTGGACTTGGTACCAATAATAAAAATCGGGAGACTGTTCAACTACATATACTTCGATAAAATTTTTTAAAAATTGAGAGACTGCATGTAAAACAAATCAAATTACTACCTTTCTGTTTGAACATTAGGAAGATCTGGCCACACCTGGCTGCATTTCCACAGGGCAGCAACCTGACGCAGCAGAGCAGAGCTGTCCCCTGTAGGCCAGGCACCACCTCTATAGTTTGCCTGAACCCTCAGCACTCCCTATTTTTAATATCCCAACACACTTCGCTTATTACTTACAGCTCTACAACCGGCCACCCCGTTACTCCCGAAATTTGAAAAACAATAACCTTGGAGACCCAGCAATGATATCCATAAGCTAATACAAATATTATTATTTTGGGGGTTTCATGACCCAGAAGTATCCTGAATTATACTGGTAATAATGGGCAACCCTACTAAAAATGCCAAAACAGCATTAATTGTTTAATTCTGGTTCAAGAAAGAAATCATGGATTAGGAAGGATATGTAATAGATAAGACAAGATACAAATACACACACTCTGCTAATTCCCATTTACCTTTAGGAATCTAGAATAAATAATGGGATGGTCATGGGCTCATTAAGTGAGACAAAGAGCAACAAGGCTCCGGGCACTATGTGGACTTCTTGTCTTGGAGCTGAAATAAGGGACAACCCAACTGGGCTGCTCCCTAGAGGGCTAACCCTCCAGAGGCTCTAAAACCTCTAGGGCACTAAAACATCATCCAATGTAATAAGATGGAGAAAACAGTATTGACCAGAACCCGGCTCAGAGAGGATGCTGCATGTTTTGGAGAAAATAACTTGATAACCTTCTTTGCATAAACAGTGAACTCCACAAAGGACAGGTAAAGAGTCTTCTAGAGAGAGCAAGACTGACGAGTGGATGGGTTTGTTTCACTAAGGTGGAATATGCAAGTTTGGGCAGCAGCAGAATTTCCTGAAACAAGAAAGAAGAGGCCTGGAGCTGCCACCAGAGGGCTGACTTCACCCTTCCCCCATGCATGCCCTGCCTCTCCAGGCACTAGCCATACAACAAATATCTGAAGAATCTGGGCCAAACCATGAGCCTGACTGGAGCACTCACTTTTCTTGACATTTTCTATTTCCATTACATATATCCAGTAAATTTAAAGAAAAACTCTGAAGTCAAGCTAGTTCAAGTTAGTCACAACCATTCAAATCCAAGAGACAAGACCATGAGCAAACCTCAGATACAGAAGAACACTACAAGTTATTATCAAACCTTATACTCGTATCTAATAAAGGAGTCACAAAACAGCCAAACAGGTCACGGCCACAGTGATATATACTCTAAGGATAAATCAAAGTTGAAAGTTTCCATTTTAAACTTTAAGAACGAAATTATTCTTCAAAATATATCCAAAGGATAACTTTTGAATCAACCTGCAATAGATCTATGAAAGTGTAAATGTAAGCATTGAATTAAAAACCAATACTACATTACATATTGTATGTATATGTAATGTATATTGTACTACATACTACATATTGTACTACATACAATATACATATATATAGGTATAGCACACCTATACATTTTAAACTAAAAGATGACTAAAATAATCTAAAAGGCAAAGATAAAATAAGCAGCATAATTGCCATATATTACTGTTACAGTAAAACAAGTGTCATTTATAAAAAAGCCTGCAGTACCTAAGAACGCTCTGAATAATTCAGCTATATTTTCAAATTGTTTCCAAGCCTTTAATTTGGTGCTGAATAATCTGGATCAACGAAATTTGTTTTCCAATTATTTATTCATTTGCTTAGTCTTTATAAAGTTTCTCCTGAAAAGTACTGTGGTTAGGAAAACTATGACTGCACATCCTACACAATCCTTTCTACAGCCATATCATGTTTAAGAATGCACATTTACAGGGCTTCCCTGGTGGCGCAGTGGTTGAGAGTCCGCCTGCCAATGCAGGGGACGTGAGTTCGTGTACCGGTCCGGGAAAATCCCACATGCAACGGAGCGGCTGGGCCCATGAGCCATGGCCGCTGAGCCTGCGCGTCCGGAGCCTGTGCTCTGCAACGGGAGAGGCTGCAGCGGTGAGAGGCCCGTGTACCGCAAAAAGAAAAAAAGAAAAAGAATGCACATTTACAATATTCATTGGATAATTTACAATCTACAATAAAATGAGCTTTTTGTAATAATTTACAAGTAGTCAAGGGCTTACTTTATTAGATGGAGAAGGCTCCATCACCTAAAAAAGCTGTATGTCATATCAAGACAATGGGTCCAAGGAACAGAAACTAAATACATAAAACTCTAAATCTATAGAAACAAAAGTCAGGCATGAGCCTCCACTCCAAAAGTAGGCTTCACTTTAGGAAAACAGTTCACTATATGATTTCTTTGAATAGCTACATCATCTAATACATTCAAATTGTGGCTTAATTTTGATATTTGAGGAGCAAGAGTTAATGATTTCCAGTGCTGTGTATCACTACATTATTTATTTTTAATTGTGGTAAAATATGCATAACATAAAATTTACCATTTTAACCATTTTTAAGTGTGCAGTTCACTGTCACTGAGTACATTCACACTGTTGGGCAACCATCACCACCATCCACCACGTGGTTTTCACCTAGGACTATTTTATCTTTCCAGTCTGAAGCTACTCATTAAACAGTAACGCTCAACCTCCCTTCCCACCCCCATATCCTGACAACCACCATTCTACTATCTGTCTCCTTTAATTTGACTACTCTGGGTGCCTCACATAAGAGGAGTCATACAATATTTGTCCTTTTGTGACTGGCTTATTTCACTTAGCATGATATCATCAAGGGTTCATCAATGTGTAGCATGTGTCAGACACCAGAGTTCCAAACTAGTTACATCAGACAGATTCTGCCTGTGCAACAGTTGTCTAGGTGGGAAGACAGATCCCTGGAGCTTTCTACTCTGCCATCTTCTCTCTAGCTCCCCCAGTCCACTGCACTCCATTTCGTAAATTCTATGAGAACACAATCCACGTTTACCCAAAGAACCACTCTATTTATTGCAAATCAACTGAAAGGGCAGATATTCTGATATTTAAGAAGTGACTGTGAGAGAATATGCTTTTTTACTTGTTGCCATAATTATACATGTAGACTATTTTAAAGTTCAATCCTAGCCAAAATATTTTTCTCTTAAAACATCAAGGAGTAATACTGCAAAATGAAAACCAAACATGTAAGTACAGCTCTTGTATGAAAAATTCATTGAAAGCCAAGGAAAAATCTGCAACAAAACCACAAATGAAGCTCCATATAAATTACCTTAAAAGTTATTCCCTCCAAAACTTAACGTCTCATGGCATGTTTTCCTCCATATCCTTAAAATTAAAATTAGAAAAATAGGAATCATTTGATGAAAAAAAAAAAACAAGAACTCTGAGGAATTCCACTTCCAGTAGTGGCAGACCAGGTACAGAGACCCTCCCATTGTGGTTAACTAAAAAAGATGGACATATTTTTTTTTAATCTGCTTGGAGGCACTAGAGCATTAACAAGAGACGGGAAGAACTGCCAAGCCAGGATACAGTGGGGAACAGAAGACCAGACGGGCAGCACGTGGGGCCTTCTCCATGGGAACATGTGCTGATTTCAAGAGGAGCATCTGAGAACCCACATCATGGGCTGGACAACCTCTCAACTAGAAGCTAGAGAGTCAGGCACTGCAGTTATGCAAGATGGCATACTGAATAGATGTGTCACAAAAGTGACCATCCAAATAGCCAGGAAACGTGAAAAGATGCTCAACCTCATTAGTAATCAACGATGTGCAAATTTAAACCACAATGAAATACTACACACTCACCAGAATGACTACAACATAAAAGATTGACAACTATTATTGGCAAAGTTCCGGAGCAACTGGGAAACTCTTAGATTGCAGATAGAGTGCAAGGTGGTATGACCACTTTGGAAAACTAATTGGCAATATCTTCTAAAACTAAACATTTTCTTACCATATAACATTTTCATCCCGAGGCACACATGCAAGAGAAATTAGTCCATCAAACGACATGCACAACAACATTCACCGCAGCTTTATTCACAACAGCCAACAGATAAAAATAACATAAATGACTGTCAGTACAGTAAATTGTGGTATGTGCATACAATGGAATACTCCAGGGTGAAAAAAAAAAGAACAAATATGCAGCAATTAACATGTTCAAATAAAACAAGAAAACTGGTCTCCAGCAAAATTGTACTACAAGTAATCTTAAAGCGATTTTTTTTCAGGATGAAGGTAAACATTACATAGAAACTTGGGTGTTAAGGAAGAAATGAAAAGCTCAAAAAAGGCAAATATGTAAATAGATTCACAAATAAATTTATCTTCTTGATTTCTTTAAAATACACATGGCTGTTTAAAACAAAAACCTGTAACATCGTACTGTGGGGTTTATAATTTAAGTAGCCATAACACACAGAGGAACTATATAATAAAGGATGGAGGATGGTGGTAAATGCATGTATGCGGTTGCCAGGCCTTTCCTTTTGCATGAAGTGGTCAAAAATTACTCTAAATAGATTGTGACAACCTGAGGATGCACACTGTAATACTACAGTCACCATCAAAAAAACAAGGAAAAGAGCTATTGCTAAAAAGCTATTAGGTAAGTTAAATGGAAATTTTATAAGTAATCAATTAAGCCAAAAGAGGGCTGGACAGGAAAAATCAAAGAACCTGCCATTATATTTTTTTTCAAACCCATATAATGTACAACATCAAAAGCGAGCCTTAATGTAAACTACAGACTTTGGGTGATTATGATGTGCCAATGTAGGTTCAGCAGCTGGAACCATGGTACTACTCTGGCGGGAGATGTTGTTAATGACTCGGCATGTGTGGGTTCAGGGGATGGATGGGAAAGCTCTGTACCATCTGCTCAATTCTCCTGTGAACCTAAAACTGCTCTAAGAAATAAAGTCTACTGAAAATAAAATAAAAAATAGATGAAACAAACAAAAAAACAGTAAAATTATAGATCTAAATCCAACTATATCAATAATCCCATTAAATATCTGTGGAACTAAGCAGTCCAGTTAAAAGGCAAGGATTGTCAGAGTGGAAAGGATAAACTATGATATGTTTACACCACAGAAAATATTCAGCAGTGAAAATCAATAGACTTTAGTATATACAATAACATGGATGAATTGCAAATTTTGACAGAGAAAGCCAGACACAACAGATTATATATTGTATAACTGTACTTCCATGAAGTTTAAAAGAAGGCAAAACCCAACAAAAAGTATACAAGGATCCCTCTGTGTGTGTGTGTGTGTGTGTATACACACACATACACACATACATACATGTGGTAAAATTATATGGCAAGCTAAGACAGATACTACCATCCAAATGAGGAGAGTTGTGACTTCAAAGCAGTGGGCATGAAGGGAGTGCTTCTGAGATGCTGACAATGTTTTCTTTGTTGACCTGAGTGGTGTAAATAACTTATAATTCATTTTTGGTGCCATTCTTGTATCTCTATTACACTTCACAATTTAAAAGCTTAAAAACAAAAATTACTCTTAACTGACCGACTAGATTATTTTATAACTAAAAACTGTGGGTCTGAAGTGTTAGGATGGAAACAGACATAATAAAAGCACCCAAAAAAAGTATATTTTGAAAAGACACTCATGGCGATAACACACAGGAAAATTCTATCCCAAAAATTCAGTGTCACAAAATTCTCAAATTCATAAATATGATAGATCATAGAACGTCCTTTGATTAGTTATTTTCTAAACATGAAATTCATTTTTGGAATAGATAATAAAAGTTTACCAATGACTAGGTCAGTTTTTCCAAAAGGTCCAAGTTCTTCATTACTCCAAAAACTGTATAGTCTTACCTTCAACACTGAGCGTAAAACCTTTTCAGTGACATACCTTGGTATATTTTGAGCTACTAGATAACTGGACAACATAGTCAATAACATGACTGAAAGAATGCTAGCTTCATAGAACATAGTTTCTTTTGTCTTCTTAATTAAAACTTACTGTGAAGATATAGAGAACAGACTTGTGGTTGCCAAGGGGGAGGAGGGTAGGGGCAGAATGGATTGGGAGTTTGGGATTAGCAGATGCAAACTATTATATATGGGATGGATAAACAACAAGGTCCTACTGTATAGCACAGGGAACTATATTCAATACCATGTGATAAACCATAATGGAAAAGAATATGAAAAAGAATATATATACACATAACTGAATCACTTTGCTGTACAGCAGAAATTAACACAACATTGTCAATCAACTTCAATACAACTTTTTTTAAAAGTTACTGTGGGGCTTCCCTGGTGATGCAGTGATTAAGAATCCACCTGCCAATGCAGGGGACACAGGTTCAAGCCCTGGTCTGTGAAGATCCCACATGCTGAGGAGCAACGAAACCCATACGCCACAACTACTGACCCTGCGCTCTAGAGCCGGCGAGCCACAACTACTGAGCCCACGTGCCTAGAGTCCATGCTCTGCAACAAGAGAAGCCACAGTAGTGAGAAGCCCACGCACAGCAACGAAGAGTAGCCCCCGCTCGCTGCCCCGCGCACAGCAACAAAGACCCAACGCAGCCAAAAATAAAATAAATAATTTTTTTAAAGTTACTGTGAAAATCATTGATCAGGCCAATTTAACAGCTTTTTTTTAACACTATCTTAATCTATAAAATTCAAGTACGTATAAAACTTTTTCACCCAAAGATTAACCTCTCTCAACCTCCATAGCAACAATAAAAGTATCAACACCTAACATTTTAAAATAGCTTTCTTCTTCTCTATCACTAACTCCAATTCTCCCCAGTCAGAGATTTGGGTAAGCCAGGTAGTGAACTCGGATATGGGTCCACTTGGATATGGGATATGGGAAACCAGGGTATGCCATGGATTGCAGAGGGAAAAAGCTGAAGGAACACTTCCTCTGCCACTTTTCCTAGCGCTGAACTCGTGTCCCTTCTACTGATAACAAAATGAGCACAAGAAAAAGGGATGTACACCTTGGGGCAGTGGAAAAAAATGGTCATTTGAAAACAGCTGTTGCTAATCTCCAGAAAATTTAATTCCAGTATGTGTAATTTTGAGGGGTTTTTGTTTGTTTGTTTGTTTTTTGGTGCTGAATAACAATAGATTTGTTTAGGTTTCTAGTGGACTCTGGCACTGCTACAAACTGCACAAATTCATAAACTCCTGAATAATGTCTGATTTGTATTTATACAGTACAGGGTCAGAGGTTCTAGATCCACTTTCCAAATCTAACTGCTTCATCATCGTGGCCAACCTTAATTTCTCTACCTGCATGGGAAACTAATTCCTTAAGAGTGCTTCAGATACACTAAGAAATGTTAAAATGTTCAAAGACTAATCATGTATTACAGCTAAATAAGTATATCCTGATGTGTTGCATAATAGGGAAACATATTATATTAGCTTTTTACTGCTGCCATAAGTACCGCAAACTGGGTGGCTTAAACAACAGAAATTTACTGTCTCACAGTTCTACAGGCTAGAATTCCAAAATGAAAGTGCTGCAGGGTTGGATTCTTCTGAGGGCTGTGAGGGATGGCCAGGTTTTCCCTATGTGTCATCACATTGTCTACCCTCTATATGTCTCTGTGTTCAAATTTCCCCAATTTTTATAAATACCTCAGTTATACTGGATTAGGGTCCACCCTAATGACTTCACTTTAATTTGATTACCTATGTAAAGACCCTGTCTGCAAACAAGGTCACATTCTGAGATTCTAGGGGTTAGAACATCAACATACAGATTTGGGGTGGACACAATTCATTTTACAACATATACATAGATATGTATGTATGTGTACATTATATATATATAAATATATGCATGTATATATGCTACATGTATGTATATAACTAGAACCATTCTCATCAATTATCGAGACAATTTAATTGTACTGAATTTTTTTTTTTTTTTTTTTGCGGTACGCGGGCCTCTCACTGTTGGGGCCTCTCCCCTTGTGGAGCACAGGCTCCAGACGCACAGGCTCAGCGGCCATGGCTCACGGGCCCAGCCGCTCCGCGGCATGCGGGATCTTCCCAGACCGGGGCACGAACCCGTGTCCCCTGCATCAGCAGGCGGACTCTCAACCACTGCGCCACCAGGGAAGCCCTGTACTGAATATTTTTCATTCCACTTCTAAAGTGTCTCATATCCCTAGTAATGTGAATTGTAACACAGTGTACGACACTTTTAATTCTTTCCTTTTTAGATTCATAATGCAGATCACACATACATATCCACGCTTCACCACTAACCAGAGGTGTTTCAAGCCAAGCAGCCTGAAACAAACATTCAAAATAGGGCATATTTTCCAATGGAGGTAAAGATTATAGTGTAACCAACAGGAATGTGCAAGCAGGCAATAATTTAATTTAGTACCTGAGCCAAACCATGATAGTCCACTTGAAAAATACGGAAACTTGAGAAAGTGATACTGCTACAATTGTTAACTATGGAATGCAAGAACATTTAAACTTCCAGTCATACAAATCCATTCCGTACATTTATTTTTTTAAAGAAATGTTTATTCAGCACATTTGGGACTTGAGAGCTTGAAAATAACTGAATCCTTTTTCCTGTTATGTGCATGTTAACACCAAATGTAAATGCTATTACAAGGTTCCAGTTACCGCAGGACTCTGCCTTCTGTGCTGACTTATTTTTATGCATCTCTCAGAAGGAAATACTCATGCTTCAGGTTTCAATGGATGAATGCTTTCACCCTTACGAAATACACAAAGTGTTCCCCTCTTGCAACTTTTAACGAAAGATAAAGAACTAGTTAGGATTCTTCCAGTGCCTTTGCTCTTTCATTTTGAAAACTTTTAAAGAGTTTTTAAAAGATCATGACTGTTCATAAAGGTTTACCTAAGGCGAATCTGTCATATTAGGTTAAAAATCAGATGACAGCACACAGGATTTTGTTCTTTTTTGGTTTTTTATTGTGGTCAATAAAACATAAAATTTACTGTCTTAACCTTTTTTAAGTGTACAGTACAGCAGTGTTAACTATATGCACGTTGCTGTGCATCAGAGCTCTAGAAGCTTCTCATCTTGCAAAATGGACACAATAACCACTGAACAACAACTCTCCATTTCCCTCCCCCCAGCCTCTGGTCCCACCGTTCTACTTTCTGTTTCTAAGACTTTGACTATTTTAGATACCTCATATAAGTGGAATCATGCAGTATACATTCGTCTCTTCGTGACTGACTTACTTCATTTTTTCACTTAGTAATAATGTCCTCAAGCTTCATCCACGTTGTAGCATGTGACAAGATTTCCCTCCTTTTAAGCCTGAATAACATTCTGTTATATGTACATACCATATTTTGTCCATTCATCTACTGATGAACATTTAGGCTGCTTCCAACTCTTGGCTATTGCAAATAATGCTGCAATGAACATGGGTGTGAAGCTATCTCTTTGAGATACTGTTTTCAATTCTTTTGCATATATACCCAGAAGTAGGACTGCTGGATCATATGACAATTCTATTTATAATTTTTCAAGGAACCTTCATACTGTTTTCCATACCAGCTGCTCCATTTTACATTCCCACCGAGAGTACACAAGCGTTCTAATTTCTCCACATCTTCAGCACAATACTTGTTATTTCCCAGTTTTTTGATAACGGCCAACCTAATGGATGTGAGGTGATATCTCACTGTGGTTTTAAATTGCATTTCCCTAATGATTATTTGAGGTTGAACATATTTTCTTCATTTTTGGCCACTTGAATATCTTCTTTGGAAAAGGGGCTATTAAAGTCCTTTATCCACTTTTTAATTATATTGTTTTTTGTTCTTTATTATGGCTATCAGTCCCTCAATCAGATCTATGGTTTGCAACTACTTTCTCCCATTCCATAGGCTACCTTTTCACTCAGCTGATTGCTTCCTTTGCTGCACAGAAGATCTAAAGTTTGATCTATTTGATCTAGACCTAATAGATCAAACATTTGTCTATTATTGCTTTTGGTGTTTGTGCTTTTCATGTTATATCCAAGAAATATAATTGCCAAATCCAGGGTCATAAAGCTTTTCCCCTGTTTTCTTCCCAGGATATTCAAGTCTTACATTTAGGTGTTTAATCCATTTTTTACTGAAGTATAGTTGATTTACAATATTGTGTTAGTTTCAGGTGTACAGCAAAGTGGTTCAGATGTAGAGAATGGACTTGAGGACACAAGGAGGGGGATGGGTAAGCTGGGACGAAGTGAGAGAGTAGCACTGACATATACACACTACCAAATGTAGAATAGATAGCTAGTGGGAAGCAGCCGCATAGCACAGGGAGATCAGCTCCAGGCTGTGTGACCACCTAGAAGGGTGGGATTGGGAGGGTGGGAGGGAGACGCAAGAGGGAGGAGATATGGGGATATATGTATATGTATAGCTGATTCACTTTGTTATACAGCAGAAACTAACACAACACTATAAAGCAATTATACTCCAATAAAGATGTTAAAAAAATGTGGCTCAGTTATACATTTTTTTCAGATTATCTTCCATTACAGGTTATTACAAAATATTGAATATAATTCCCTATGTTATACAATAAATCCTTGTTGTTTATCTATTTCATATGCAATAGTTTGTATCTATTAATCCCATACTCCTAATTTATCCCTCTCCCCTCCCTTTCTGCTTTGGTAACCATAAGTTTGTTTTCTATGTCTGTGAGTCTATTTCTATTTTGTATATAGGTTCACTTGTATTGTTTTTTAGAATCCACATGTAAGTGATATATTTGTCTTTGTCTGCCTTACTTCACTAAGTATAATATTCTCTAGGTTCATCCATGTTGCTGCAAATGGTAGTATTTCATCCTTTTTTATGGCTAAGATTCCATTGTGTGAGATATAGATAGAAAGATAGATAGATAAATACGTAGGTAGATAGGTACATAGATAGGTGTCACATCTTCTTAAGCCAAATTTCTATTAATGGGCACTTGGGTTGTTTCCGTGTCCTGGCTATTGTAAATAGTGCTATGAACATCAGGGTGCACGTTTCTTTTCAAATTAGAGTTTTTGCCTTTCCCAGACAAACACCTAAGAGTAGGATTTCTGGATCATATAATAGCTCTATTGTTAGTTTTTTAAGCAACCTACATACCATTTTCCATAGTGGCTGCACCAATATACACTCCCACCACCAATGTAGGAAGGTTCCCTTTTCTCCACAACTTCTCCAGTATTTATTATTTCTAAACTTCCTGATAATAACCATTCTGACCAGTGTGAAGTGATACCTCACTGCGGTTTTGATTTGCATTTCTCTAATGATTAGTGATGTTGAACATCTTGTCACATGCCTGTTGGCCATCTGTATGACTTCTTCAAAGAAACGTCTATTCAGGTCTTCTGCCCATTTTTCAGTTGGGTTGTATTTTTGCTCTTGAGTTGTATGAGCTGTATGTATATTTTGGAAATTATGCCCTTGTCAGTCGCATCATTTGCAAATATTTTCTCCCAGCCTGTAGGTTGTCTTTTCATTTTGTTTATGGTTTCCTTTGCTGTGCAAAAGCTTTTAAGTTTGATTAGGTCCCATTTGTTTATTTTTGCTTTTATTTCTTTTGGCTTGGGAGACTGATCGAAGAAAATACTGCTATAATTTATGTCAGAGACTGTGTTGCCTGCCTATGTTCTTTTCTAGGAGTTTTATGCTGTCATGTCTAATACTTAGGTCTTTAAACCATTTTGAGTTTGTTTTTGTATATGGTGTAAGGGAGTGTTCTAATTTCATTGATTTACATGTAGCTGTCTGGCTTCCCCAGCACCACTTGTTGAAGAGACTGTCTTTTTTCTATTGTATATTTATGCCTCATTTGTTGTAGATTAATTGACCATAGGTGTGTGGGCTTATTTCTGGGCTCTCTATTCTGTTCCATTGATCGATATGTCTGTTCTTGTGCCAATACCATGCTGGTTTTTTTAAATTAATTTCTATTGGAGTATAGTTGCTTCACAATGTTGTGTTAGTTTCTACTGTACAGCAAAATGAACCAGCTTTACATATACATATATTCCCTCTTTTTTGGATTTCCTTCCCATTTCGGTCACCACAGTGCATTAAGTAGAGTTCCCTCTGCTATACAGTATGTTCTCATTAGTTATCTATTTTATGCATAGTATCAATAGTGTATATGTGTAAATACCAATCTCCCAATTTCTCCCCCTCCCCCATGCTGTTTTGATTACTGTAGCTTTGTAGTATAATCTGAGGTCTAGAAGGGTTATGCCTCCAGTTTTGTTGTTTTTCCTCAGTATTGCTTTAGCAATTCTGAGTCTTTTGTGGTTCCATATAAATTTTAGGATTATCTGTTCCAGTTCTGTGGAAACTGTCATGGGTATGTTAACAGGGATTTCATTAAATCTCTAGATTGCTTCAGGTAGCATAGCCATTTTAAAAATATTAATTCTTCCAATCCAAGAGCATGGGGATATCTTTCCATTTATTTGAATCACCTTCAATTTCCTTTATTAAAGTCTTATAGTTTTCAGCATATAGGTCCTTCACCTCCTTGGTTAAGTTTATTCCTAGGTATTTTATTACTTTTGATGCAATTTTAAATAGGATTTTTTTCTACTTTCTCTTTCTGATATTTCATTGTTAAACAAATGCAACAGATTTCTGTATGCTAATTTTGTAACCTGCTAACTTGCTGAATTCATTTATTAGTTCTAATTAGAGCTCTCTACATAGAATATCATGTCAACTGCAAATAATGACAGTTTTACTTCTTCCCTTCCAATTTGGATAATTTTATTTCTTTTTCTTGTCTGACTGCTGTGGCTAGGACTTCCAATACTATGTTAAATAGAAGTGGTGAGAGTGGGCATCCTTTTCCTGTTCCTGAATTTAGCAGGAAAGCTTTCAGCTTTTCACCATTGAGTATTATATTGGCTGTGGGTTTATCATAAATGGCTTTTATTATATTGAGACATGTTCCCTCTACACCCACTTTGGGAAGAGTTTTTATCATGAATGTAGGTTGAATTTTGTCAAATGCTTTTTCTGAATCTATTAAGATGATCGTGTGGTTTTTGTCTTTCCTTTCGTTAACGTGGTATATCACATTGATTGATTTGCATATGTTGAACCATCCTTGAGACTCTGGAATGAATCCAACCTGATCATGGTGTATGATCGTTTTTATGTAATTTTGGATTCAGTTGGCTAATATTTTGTTGAGGATTTTTGCATCCATATTCCTCAGAGATATCGGCCTATAATTTTCTTTTTTGTACTGTCTTTGTCTGGTTTTGGTATCAGGGTAATGGTGGCTTCACAGAATGAATTTGGGAGTATTTCCTCCTCTGCACCTTTTTGGAAGAATTTGAGAAAGATAGTTTTAACTTCTTTGTATGTTTCGTAGAATTCCCCAGTGAAGCCATCCAGTCTTGGACTTTTGTTTGCAGGGAGTTTTTAATTACAGCTTCTATTTCACTTCTAGTGATCAGTCTGTTCAAATTATCTCTTTTTTTTTTGACTCAGTTTTGGCAGGCTCTATGTTTCTAGAGACTTGTCCATTTCTTCTAGGTTGTCCAATTTGTTGGCAAATAACTATTCATAGCATCCTCTTATGATTTTTTGTATTTCTGTGGTATTGGTTATTACTTCTCCTCTTTCATTTCTTATTTTGTTTATTTGGGTCCTCTCTCTTTCCTTCTTGGTGAGCCTGGCTTGAGGTTTGTCAATTTTGTTTATTTTCTCAAAAAACTAGCTCTTAGTTTTATTGATCTTTCCTATTGTTATTTTCCTCTATTTTATTTACTTCCTCTCTGATTTTTATCATTTCCTCCCTTCTCCTACTTTGAGTTTTCTTTGTTCTTCTTTTTCTAATTATTTTAGACAACAGGTTAGGTTGCTTATTCGAGATTTTCCTTGTTTCTTGAGGAAATCTACTATTGCTATGAACTTCCCTCCTAGAACTGCTTTTGCTGCATCCCATACTTTGTGAAGCTGTGTTTTCATTTTCATTTGTCTCAAGGTATTTTCTGCTGTCTTCACTGATTTCATTGTTGACCCATTGGTTTTTTAGTAGCATGTTGTTTAGTCTCCATGTGTTTGTGCTTTTCCCATTTTTCTTTCTGTGTTTGATTTCTAGTTTCATACCACTGTGCTCAGAAAAGATGCTTGAAATAATTTCTATCCTCCTAAGTCTTTAATCCATTTTGAATTAATTTTTATATATGGTGAAAGGTAAGGGTCCAAGTTAATTCTTTTCAACGTGGATATCCAGTTTTCCTAACATCACTTGCTGAAGAGACTATCCTTTTCCTGTTGTATAGCCTTGTCACCTTTGTCAATGAGAAGGTTTATTTCTGGGTTCTTTATTGTCTATATGTCTGTCTTTATGTTAGTACCATTGTGGTTTGATTACTGTAGCTTTGTAATATGTTTTGAAGTCAGGAAGTGTGAGGTCTCCAACTTTGTTCTTCTTTCTCAAGACTGGTTTCACTATTTGGGGTCCTTTGAGATTCTATATGAATTTTTATTTTTTTTCTATTTCTTCAAACATGACATTGAGATTTTGATAGAGTTTGCAATGAATCTGTAGATCATTTGGGGTAATATAAACATTTTAACAATAGTAAGTCTTCCAATCTATGAAAACAATATGTCTTTCCATTTGTTTGTCTTTTTGCCAACAATTTTTGTAGTTCTCAATGTTCAAGTCTTTCACCTAATTAAACTGATTCCTGTTTTATTCTTTTTGTTTTTGTTTTTGTTTTTGGCGGTACGCGGGCCTCTCACTGTCGTGGCCTCTCCTGTTGCGGAGCACAGGCTCCGGACGCGCAGGCTCAGCGGTCATGGCTCACGGGCCCAGCCGTTCCACAGCATGTGGGATCTTCCCGGACCGGGGCACGAACCCATGTCCCCTGCATCGGCAGGCGGACTCTCAACCACTGCGCCACCAGGGAAGCCCCTGTTTTATTCTTTTTGATGCTACTGTAAATGGTGCTGTTTTCTTAATTTCCTTTGTGGATTGGTCATTATTAATGTATAGAAACACAACTGACTTCTGTGTGTTCATTTTATACCCTGCAACTTTGAATTCATTTATTAACTCTAACAGGGTTTCATGGAATCTTTAGAGTTTACACAATATCAAGTATATATAAGATCACGTCATCTGCAAACATAGATAATTTTACTTCTTCCTTATCTATTTGGATGTCTTTTTTTTTTCTTGTTTGATTGTTCAAGTTAGGATTTCCAGTACTATTTTGAATAGAAGTAGTGAGTGTGGGCATCCTTGCCTATTTCCTGATCTCAGAGGAAAAGCTTTCAGTTTTTCACCATTGAGTGATATTAACTGTGGGCTTTTCATATATGTCCTTTATTATTACATTGAGGTAATTTCTTTCTATTGTGTTTGTTGTACATTTTTATCATGAAAGGATGTTAAATGTTCTTACTGCATCAACTGAGGTGCTCACGTGGGTTTTGTCCTTCATTCTGTTAATGTGGTATACTACACTAATTTTCATATGCTGAACCATATTTGCATTCCAGGAACAAATCCCACTTGGTCATAATGTATAATCTTTTTAACTTGCTAGAATTTAGTCTCCTAATATTTTGTTGAGGAGTTTTGCATCAATATTCATCAGGGATATTGGTATGTAGCTTCCTTTTCTTGTAAAAATAAATTTTTTCTTGTAAAAATGAAAATCTCTGATTTTGTCATCAGGATAATGGGGACCTCATAGAATGAGTTTGGAAGTGTTTCCTCCTCCTCAATTTTTAGGAAGAGTTTGAGAAGAACAGATGTCAATTCTTCTTTAAATATTTGGTGTCATTCTCCAATGAAGCCATCTGGTTCTGGGCTTTTCTTTGTTGCAAGGTTCTTGATTACTGATCCTATTATTCTAGGAATTTCCCCATTTCTTCTAGACTATCCAATTTGTTGGTTTATAATTGTTCACAGAAGTGTTTTATAACCCTTATTTATGTGGCATCACTTGTAATGCTTCCTCTTTCATTTCTGATTTTTGTTACATGAGACTTCATTTATTCTTAGTTTAGCTAAGAACTTTTCAATTGTATTGATCTTTTCAAAGAACCAATCCTAATTCATTGATTTTTTTCTATTGTTTTTCTATCCTCTATCTCTTTGATTTCTGCTCTAGTCTTTATAATTTCCTTCCTTCTGCTAACTTTGCGTTTAGTTTATTCTTCTTTTTCTAGTTCCTTGAGTTGTAAAGTTAAGATGTTGATTTGAATATTTCTTCTTATTTAATGAGGCATTTACCACTATAAACTTCCCTCTTACTACTGTTTTTGCTGCATCCCATAGTTTTGGTACATAATTATTTTCATTTTGTCTCAAGATATTTTCTAACTTCCCCTGTGTTTTCTTCTTTGATCCACTGATTATTCAGAAGTGTGTTGTTTAATTTCCACATATTTGTGAGTTTTTCAATTTTGTTTTTTTTTGGGGGGGGTGGCTATTGATTCACTGTTTCATCCATTATGATCAAAAAAGATACCAGCTATCATTTCAATTTTCTTAAAGTTGTTAATACCAGTTTTGCAGCATAACATATGATCTATCCCAGAAAATGGTCTATGCATACCTAAGAAGAATGTGTATTCTGCTGTTGTTGGGTAGAGTGTTCTATATTTGTTTGTTAGGTCCAACTGGTGTATCATATTGTTCAAGTCCTCTGTTTCCTTGTTAACCTCTGCATGACTGATCTCTTATTAAAAGTGGGGTGTTGAAATCTCCGCCTATTATTGTGTTACTGCCTATTTCTCCTTTCAATTCTGTCAGTGTTGGCTTCATATAATTGGATGCTTTGATGTTAGGTGCATATATTTTAATTAAGCCTCTCTTATTATATAATGACCTTCTTTGTCTCGCGTCAGTTTTTGACTCAAAGCTTATTTTGTCTGATATGACAACCCCTACTCTCTTTTGGTTACCATTTGCATGGAATACCTTTTTCCATCCTTTCACTTTCAGCTTGTGCATGTCCTTATACCTAAAGTGAGACTCTGGTAGACAGCATATAATTGGCCTTTTTTTTTCTTTTTTATCCATTCAGCCACTCTACGTCTTCTGATTGGGGAGTTTAATCTGTTTACATTTAAAGTAATTACCAATAGGGAAGGACTTAGTATTACCATTTTGTTAACTGTTTTCTGTAAGTCTTGTCAATATTTTGTCCCTCTTTTCCTCTTTTACTGCCTTTCCTTGTGTATTGTTGATTTTTTATAGTGACATGCTCTGATTCCTTTCTCATTTTCTTTTGTGCATCTTCTATAGGGATTTTCTTTACCAGAGAGCTTTATATTTTCATATGCTTTAGTGATTACGAACTCTCTCAGTTTTTATTTATCCAGGAAGGTCTTTATTTCTCCTTAACTTCTGAAGGACAGTTTTGCTGAATATAGCATTTTTGGTTGACAAGTGTTTTTCTTTTAGCACGTTGAATAGATCATCGCACTCCCTTCTGACCCATAATGTTTCTGCTGAGAAATCTGCTGGTTATCTTATAGGAGTTCCCTTGTAACATAACAAGTTATTTTTCTCTTGCTTCTCTCAAGATTCTCTGTCTTTGACTTTTGATTGATCATTTTGTATGGACTTCCTTGGGTTCTTCCTAGTTGGACTCTTTCAAGCTTCTTGAATTTGGATGTTCATTTCCTTCATTAGATTTGGGGAGCCTCCTGCCATTATTTCCTCAAAGAAGCTCTCTGCTTATCTCTCTCTTTTCTTCAGGGACACCCATATAGTATATTTAGTCCTGATAGTGTCCCATAAGTCCCTTAGGCTTTTTTCACTTTTCTTCATTTTTTTTCCTATCATTCCTCTGATTCAATAATTTCAAGTGAACTGTCTTCAAATTCACTGATTCTTTCTTCTGCTTGACCGAGTCTGATATTGATCCCCTCTGGTGAATTTTTCAATTCAGTACTGTATTCTTCAGCTCCAGAATTTCTGTTTGGTTCTTTTTTATAGTTTCTCTTTTTTGATATTCTCATTTTGTTCATATATTGCTTTCCTTATTTAATTTACTGTGTTCTCTTACAGTAGACTGAGTTTCTTTAAAATGATTATTTTGAATTCTTTGTCAGGTAATTCATAGATCTTTATTCCTTTAGGGTCAGCTTCTTGAGATTTATTTTGTTCCTTTGATTGAGCCACGTTTTCTTGCTTTTTTGTGTGCCTTGTTATCTTTGTTATGATTTTTGCACTTAAAAAACAGCCACCTCTCCCAACCTTTATAGATTGGCTTCGTACAGAGGAAGACTTCCATATCAGTCAGCCCAGCTAGAGATTCTGGGGGCCTTTCAAACCTTTTACAAGCATGCCTCTTCTCCAGGCATGCTGGGTGAAGGGAGGTCTGCTGGTTTCTTTTTCATGAGTCTCTCACTCCCTCTGATGTCTGTCTGCAATACTGCAGGTTCTCTGGCACTGCCATAGGCTGCTAAGCTCTCTCTAGTTCTCAACAACCTCCAGGCATCAAAACTATGCCAGTTCCCCCATCAGTACTCCAAGTCAGGCAAAATAGAAACCAATCCCTCAGGTAGTCCCCAAAAAAGCTGGAAGGTTGAATTTATGTTCCACTATTCTCTTTGCCTTCCAAGGGAGAAGCAGCATATTGGGCTTTTTCTCTCAATTGCTAGCTCTGCTAGCTTGGGAAAGGGGCTGCTGTAGGTGAAATGAAACCACTTTTCTAATCCATTTCACTGCAGCTGTTCTTGCCTTTGAGCATGCCTGGGCATTCTCATAATGGTTTTTTGAACTGTATATTGTTGTTAAGTCAGTGTTTCTGTCAGGCAGTGAGTTCTGGAGCTCCTTACTCCACCATCTTTCTGGCCACAGAAAGGTTCATTTCTGTCATCTCACATTACAGCAAACTCAACAGAAACATACACGATAGAAGTCATCAAAATTTTACAGTAAAGACTTTTCTTCGATTTAGAACAAAGAGTATGTCACATTTTAAGCATCCACTTCTCTGTCTCCCTTTTTTTTTTTTTTTTTTTTTTTTTTTTTACATTCAAAGTATATAAAGATATTGTACTGTAGGGACTTCTCTGGTGGCGCAGTGGTTAAGAATCTGCCTGCCAATGCAGGGGACATGGGTTTGAGCCCGGGTCCAGGCAGATCCCACATGCCACGGAGCAACTAAGCCCAGGCGCCACAACTACTGAGCCTGCGCTCTAGAGCCTGCGAGCCACAACTACTGAAGCCTGTGCCTAGAGCCTGTGCTCTGCGACACGAGAAGCCACTGCAATGAAAAGCCCGTGCACCACAACAAAGAGTAGCCCCCGCTCGCCACAACTAGAGAAAACCCACGCACAGCAATGAAGACCCAATGCAGCCAAAAATGAAAAATAAATTTAAATAAATTAATTAATTAAATAAAGATATTGTACTGTATACACCATCTCACCCCCACTACACTTCATCTCTGATTCCAGTCAGGCTACAGTAAATGGCTCTGCTCATATGTAAACCCACTTTGTACTGACAGTGACTCACCTCAAGCTTACAGCAGACAGACTTCTCATGTCCTGCTCTGGGAGTTTGCTGGATGTATGCAGGGGTTGATAGGTGTCACACGTTTGTAACCCAGAAGTACAGAAGGGGCAAGCTTCATGGGGTAACCCTCAATCCTCTTCAAAGAGGGACAGAAGCTGATTGACAAATGATTGTGAGTCCCTTATATGCATGATTTATGGATACAGACTCTGTGACTCACCAGCAATAGCAATCACCCTCAGAGGTAACCAACTCAATTATACATCATTAGTAGTGGCTTTGCCTTCTTCCCCACGTGACTCTCCTTATTCCCTCACTTCCTCTCCTTGAGAGTACTTCCCAAATAAACTAGCTATCGCAAGCCCTCATCTTGTGGGAGAGAGGTAGGCAACCCCAGACTACGATGCACATTAAGTAAGCACAGCCTTATTCTACGGGATCTCCTTTTCTATTAACAAATTCAGGTAGGTTTCCTCTCTTCCACTAGATTGTATTCCTCTTAAAGGTAAAGGGCCTCATTCACTTATCAGTCCCATTACATGACTTCATGATTTTAACACATACAGTAATTTCCCACTGGGTTTTTCAAATGGCTTCACTATTCCTGAATAATTTATAATGAGAGACAAATTTCACAAGGTTGAAAGCTAATGACTCATACAGAACTTCAAAATCAAATCCATTTTAATAATATTTTTTGCTCAAGCCTACTTGTTTTGACTTGGTCAAATAAACTTTCATAGATAATGCATCCCAGATATTCATTCACTGATAGTAAAATTTGGGGGGGGGGGGCCACACCGTGTGGCTTGCAGGATCTTAGTTCCCCGACCAAGGATTGAACCCAACCCCAGCAGTGAAAGCGCTGAGTCCTAACCACTGGACCACCAGAGAATTCCCAGTAAATATATTTTTGAAGCTATCTTTCTGTTTAGGTGACAGTATGACTGCCAGCAATGTTTTACTAAATTACAGATCCCTGTAAAATAAATTAAAACTCTATAGATCTGTGCTAATCTTGGGTTCCTATTTCCCATATAAAAATTTTTTTAATTTAAGAAAAACAGTCCCCTGGACTAAAATAAACATTTCTTTATAGGATTGCTCCTGCAATACAAAAGCTAAACATATATTTTCCTGACTTTTTAAAATTAAATCATTATAATCAAGCAATTTAAAACATTATAAAAGCTTGTCAGAACATTGACTTCGGGACTTGCCTGACAGTCCAGTGGTAAAAACTCTGTGCTTCCAATGCAAGGGGCATGGGTTCAATCCCTGGTCGGGGAACTAAGATCCCGCATGTCATGCGGCCAAAAAAAAAAAAAACACAAATATGCAAAATATTGACTTTGTTTGAATGGCACTTCAAAAGCTCAGCATATGATAAAGGAATCAACTTATAACATAGATAATACAAGCTTTAGTGGTATTCTGTACAACACAAGAGAAATATTTTACTAGTTCTCAATAACTGATAAGCAATTAAAGCGATTCTGAAAATACTTAAAATCTGGACATACAGATGTCTTTTCTATTGAGATTTTACTCTAATGAATACTATTATGTTTCCCTGCTACATTTCTCTAGTGGTTTACATGACAGATATAAACCCTGGCACGTGGGACTTGATAACTGGACACACTGGCAAAGGAGGAAGGAAAATGTGACAAAAAGATGCTACTTGGGGAAGCATACGATCTCCTCTGCTCATCTAACACAGTGTGTCAACACCAGCAAGTCTCAACTATGGTTTACACTGTCATTCCTGCTCAGTTACTGCCGAAAACCTTAAATTAGCTAACATCTATCCCACAGAATAGAGGGCACTGTAAACCTGACTGCCAAGATGTCAGAAAGCAGAGCTTGTGGTCAGCTGCCTTGGGAATACTTGCTCCTCCAAAGATACTCCAACTGCCTTCATTCCAGCATCTTCCCCGTTTGCTGTGAATGCTCACGTGCGTGTTTCAGATCAAGGCAAATGCGTACCAAGACTACTCATGGATGTAGAGCTGCGTCAGACCCTAACACCACATGCCAAGTACTATTGGGCTTGTACTGTATACTGTGCAAAAGACTCGGAATACTGGGGTTGGAAAGGATTTTAGGGGACATCTAATCCAAACCCTAAAAAGTTAAATAGCTTATACAAGACGACAGTGTCAGTGGGAAGACCAGGTCATGAACTCAAGTTGCCTTGAGTTCCCAGTCACCCGCTCTGCTGCGAGGAGTGCTTTATTTCCCTTAACCCAAAATACCTCAGTGAGTATCCTAGTGCAATGAACAAACTAACATTAAAAAAATCTCTTACCTGAGATGCATTAAAAGCATATTTAAACAAGTATCTGGAGATGTATTATTCTAAGCATAAGATCATCTGTAACCGAAAAAATTGAAAAATTATATTCACCTTGACAAATTTCAATTTATAAAACTAATCAGACACAGCCATAAATTATCCCACATTAACCTCACTTGAATTAAGTTTTGCATATCCTCATTCAAAACACCACGCTAATGCACTATCACTAATAACACAACATTCTACACAAGCCCTAGACTGAGGGTGAAGAAAGACTACCTTGCACGTAGGGAACTACTCTGCCTTACTTACTTATGTAAGGCAGAACTATTTGGTGTTTCTTAAGGCCAAGCACATGCCCTAGCTTTAAAGTTCCGTTCTATGAGGTCAATGCCAGGTCCACCAGCCCAAAATGGTAGCCTTTAATCCAGATCCGTCATGAACCATTTACTCTGCAAACACACACAGGTATTTTCACAGCACCTGGGCTGGAGGCTGCACAGGAATAAGAAATGAATTTGAAACATGTAGACCATGTACAGGGCACCAACTGCGAGCCAACTTTACATACATTCTCATATGATCTTCACAAAAACCCTAGGAGAGGGGTATTATTATCCCAGTTTCACAAACGAAGAAACAGAGAAAACTTAACCAAAGCTAGCAGAAGGCAGCGCTCTGGAACGTCTGCATTCTCACCAAGAATTCTAACCACCTCTGTGCCTACCACCACAGCCCTGCATCTCGGCAGGGAACTGAGGAAGCAATACAACCTTTTCTGGAGTATAGTTTATCATCCTAGACTCAGATTTGATATATCTCCACACTACGTAACAGCTATGACTCTGTAACAAACCCAAGAGGAAAACCAGTGTCTAGGTCCACTCAGAATTCCAAAAAGAAACCCACGCCCCAGATTTAAAGGACTTACAGACACAAACTAGAGGACAAACATATGGACACCAGGTGGGGGGGGGGGGTGATGAACTGGAAGATTGGGATTGACATGTATACACTACTAATACTATGTATAAAATAGATAAGTAATGAAAACCTACTGCAGAGCACAGGGAACTGTCCTCAGTGCTCTGTGGTGACCTAAATGGGAAGGAACTCCAAAAAGAGGGGATATACGTATACATCTAGCTGATTCGCTTTGCTGTACAGTATAAACTAACACAATACTGTAAAGCAACTATACTCCAATAAAAATTAATTCACTAAAAACTAAAATTAAATAAAGGAGTTACAGCTTTTGTGTCTATAAAACAAAGACCCAAACAGCATCTGTATCTATTGGGTTGTTGCATGAGAGGCTGAGATGACCGAACAGGCATATAGCACCAAAACAGTGTCTCACACATAGTAAGTGCTCAATTAAAGTTGGCTGCTGCTTTCAAAATCGCCGCTATTCTTCAGTAACCATAGTCCTCAAAATTTTTTCCTCGGAATATAGTTTCAAAGGAGAAAAAAGCTATGTAATTCGCATTCACCATAAGGTGGTCTATAACTGCAAAAAAAAATTTTTTTGATCAAAGGTACCATTATCCAACCATAAAATTTTAATTCTGAATACTTGCTTAGAAACACAAAAACATTTAATATATTAGATTAATGCTGAATACAAAACAGTAGTCAATGCTACAACAACAGCTACATAACCCTTATGCCAATAGTCAAGGACTGTATTTTAAGGACTACATTTCAAGGCAGAAAATTGAAAATAGCTGTTAGGAAGGTGAGATTACCAATGATTATTTTTCTTTTTAAAAGTTCCCCTCATACTACTTTTTAAATTTCTGTAATAAAAAATGTGTGCTATTAAGTTATTTGATAATATATTAAACAGATGTCTGTTACACCTGACTTTATAGGAGTCTGTAGGACAACTAAATGCATTCTGAGCCTGCTATGCCATAATAAAGATAGTATATCCCTCCCACAGAAATATATAGGGTTGTGCTCTTCCCCCAAGTTCCTTACAAGCTACTCTCTAAACAACGTTGTGCCAGTTATAAATTATGCTCCTAGACTAAAATGCTTCAAGGTGGTTTAATAACATGGAGAAAGTACTAGGTTCAAGGGTAAAGGGAATCAGGGCTTCCCTGGTGGCGCAGTGGTTAAGAATCAGCCTGCCAATGCAGAGGACATGTGTTCGAGCCCTGGTCCGGGAAGATCCCACATGCCGCAGAGCAACTAAGCCCCTGCGCCACAACTACTGAGCCTGCGTGCCACAACTACTGAAGCCCACGTGCCTAGAACCCGTGCTCCGCAACAAAAGAAGCCACTGCAATGAGAAGCCCGCACACCGCAACCAAGGGTAGCCCCCACTCACCACAACTAGAGAAAGCCCGCGCACAGCAACAAAGACCCAACACAGCCAAAAATAAACAAGCTTTTTTTAAAAAAAGGAGTAAAGGGAATCAAAGAAAGAAAAGAACCTGAACATTCTTAATTTTGATCACTGTCATCTAACTATCTAGCAATATTTCTCAAAGTGTATTCCTGGGAACACCTACATTAGACTCACACAAGATTCTTTTCAAAATACAGATTCCCACCACAAAGTACAGATTCAAACCTACAGAGCTGGAATCTCTTGAGAGGCCCAGAGTTAGCCATTTTGTACAATCTCCCCAGGTGATTTTTATGCACACAGATTTTAAGAACTAGTGATTCACAGACATGCTACTCAGGTATGATAAACATAATTCAAAGTTTGCTATGAAAGAAACAAACAGAACTCTAACTCTGGATTGGTGATTCAATGATTTCCTAACTTCTCACAACCGCCAGCTCAAATAAGCCAGGATGTGGGATCACAGGTTCAAGGAGAAGAGAGCCTACAAATTTGTTGTCTCTTCTGCCTACCACATGAATCCTTCCAGAAAATTTTTTTGCAAACTTTATCAAAAGCCTTAAAAATATCTATCCCCTTTGAGCTAAAATTTTCACTAGTAAGAATTTTTCCTCTGAGAATAATTAAGGACGGAAAATGAAAAGGTTTTTAGGCAAAAGTATTTGGGGCAGCAGTGTTAACATTCATCACCTGCCAATTCTTGAGTATATGCACTACATCTGGCACTGGTGCATGCTTGACATACAGCACTTTTAACCCTCACAACCTAGAAATGATATTCATTCCATTTTAGAGATGAGAAGACTGAGGTTCAGAGAAATTATTAACTTGCCCCAGGCCACACAACCAATAAATGACAGAGCCAGGACCTGAATCGGGGACATTCTGAGTAGAAACATTAGGTCCTTTCCACTGCCTGGCCACCTAAAAATGTTATAAAATATCATAATGTTTAAGCAAATCATGACATGTCAAGGTAATATTATATAGCTATTTAAAACCATGTTCTTCCTTATCTACAAAACAGAAATAGAGTTAAAGATGTAGAAAACAAACTCATGGTTACCAATGAGTAAGGAGCGGGGGAGGGATAACTTGGAAAATTGGGATTGACATTACACACTACTACATTTAAAAAGATAACTAATACAACCCTACTGTATAGCACAGGTGACTCTACTCAATACCCTGTAATGGCCTATATGGGAAAAGAATATAAAAAAGAGTGGAGATATGTATATGTATAACTGATTCCCTTTGCTGTACACCTGAAACTAACACAACATTGTAAGTCAACTCTACTCCAATAAAAATTTTTTAAATAATAAAACCATGTTCTTCAAGAATCTTTAATGAAATGGAAAATATCCGTGATACAATGTAAAGTGAAAAAGAAGGGAAGTATGACCCCAGTTTAGAATTTAAGGGGCACAAGTCACACAAGGGTAGGAACCGTATCTATCTTGGTTTTGTCTGCATCCCCAAAGCCCAACACTGTACCTGACATATAGTAGGAACTCAATATCTGTTGCAAAAATAAATTATGTGTGAGCGTACTTTTTAAAGACCAGGAAAAAATTCCCAAAATATTATCAGTGGTTATTGCTGGATTCTGGACTTAGAGGTGACTTTTGGTTTTTCTTTTTTACATCTGTTTGTATTTTCAAGTATTCTATAATAAGTTTGATTACTTTCATAACCTGAAAAATAATACAATGGCTAATTTTCAAATCTTCTGTTTAAGCATCTTCCTATACAAGAGAATTAAGCTCCAGATCAACTCGGTATGCAGACTAATATGTGGTTTATCTTATTCACTGTAACAGAGAAACTACTTTATAGCTAGAAAGTGAGCATTATCTTTTTATATGCCAGCATCATAAATGGGAACAGGATTTAATACGTGTTACAAATATAAATGCTTTCATCAACTACCGTTATTAGTAGCTTATTAGGTAGTAAATAGATTTATAAGTGTATAACATCTACAAAATGTTTCTATTAATGGTTTGTGCATTTTGGATACTTCCCTAAATACTAATACCATAAGGATTAAAAATCAAATGTGGTGGCTTTTGCAGCATAACAACAAGGGTTTCTTGCCAAGATCATCCCCACACTGCAAAAGACATTATAGGTTAGCATTAAAATTGTGCCTCAGGACTTCCCTGGTGGCTCAGTGGTTAAGAATCTGCCTGCCAATGCAGGGAACACGGGTTCGAGCCCTGGTCTGGGAAGATACCACATGCCGCGGAGCAACTAAGCACGTGTGCCACAACTACTGAGCCTGTGCTCTAGAGCTCTCGAACCACAACTACTGAGCACACACGCCTAGAGCCCGTGCTCCGCAACAAGAGAAGCACAAGAGAAGCCACCGCGATGAGAAGCCCGCACAGCGCAACGAAGAGTAGCCCCCGCTCACCGCAGCTAGAGAAAGCCCGCATGCAGCAATGAAGACCCAACACAGCCAAAAAAATAAAATATAAATTTTCTAAAAAATTGTGCCTCATCCCAGGTAGTTTATTAAGCATTTTACATAAAGGAATATTCATGGTCACTATTATCCCATGCACTTTTAAAGAACTAGATTTTTAAATAAAGAGAACAAACCAAGGATGAGCCAACTGGTATTTTTATTAGCTCATCATTCTGGACAATTTCAAACAGCAAAACACGGCACAAATCTGATGATAATTCTATTATCAAACTGCCTGCAAAACGACTTCATCTTCTGAACAAATTCTGGCTTCGTTGGCCAGATGCTATTGCAGTGGCCACTCCAAGAAAACCCTAAAGAAGGGCAGAAGCGTGAGCTACACTGAACCTGTCTATTCTAAAAGCGACTTGAGACGGGTGGTGGGAGGGGAGGAAGTAGGAGGGGAGAAAGGATATCTTAGAGTAAGAAAAGGTAAAATGTCGGGGAGGGAAGGACGGGGAGTCTGGCGTTAGTAGATGCAAACTATTTACATACAGGATGTATAAACAACGAGGTCCTACTGTAGAGCACTGGGAACTATATTCAGTATCCTGGGATAAACCATAATGGAAAAGAATATAAAAAAGAATGAATATATGTGTATAACTGAGTCACTCTGCTGTACAGCAGAAATTAACACAACACTGTAAATCAACTATACTTCAATAAAAAATTAAATAAATTAAAATAATAAAATTTTTTAAAAAGGTAAAATGGACGTTTGTATTGTGTTGTATGATTTTTCAATGAAAAAAACACCTGACGGGCAGAAAACAGTGGAGGAGAAAAAGACAGTTACAGTACTTGGGGGCCCTAGGTCTTGTTTGTAAAAGGAGTAACAACATGAGAACTGCTTTCCATGATCAAAGCTGTTTTCTCTTTGGGAATTAGATTTATTCCCAGACTATGCCAAGAAGAAATTCCACCCACATAAGCATTACCAAATCATCTAGATTTCTAGGGGTTATCAGTGCAGGCCAAAGTCTCTGACACAGGGAAGCTTTCGCAGCAGGCACAACTTGGAATTTCTGTCACAGTGCCCTCTGCTTTGCCCTTTGTGGGGAAACTACGGGTTGGATCACTCGGCATCCATTCTGACTCCCTTCTTCTTTGCCTACTTCTACGAGAGAAGCTAGAAAAGAAGTCGCTTTCCCAGAATCTCTTGTAGCAAACAGTGGCCAAAGAAATACAGATGGAAGTTCCAGGAGAGAGAATTCTTCGTCACACAAAAAGGCAAAATCTTGAATAAAAAAACAAAGCAAAACATTTTTGTTTCCCTCCCTTTTCCCTGCAGAGACCACAGGCGCATCTCAAGGCATAGCCTTGGCCGGACTGCACCAATGAGGCCAAAGCCATCAGCTGGGATGGTTGAGGTCAGGGGGGAGGTTGCTGGGCTCCCTGAAGCCCCTGAGCAGCTCTTGGGGCCTGGCCCTCTTAGTCCCAGATTTTTTTGTTTCAACAGGAAAATAAACCCCTGGCTTGTTTAAGTCACCCTGTGTCGGGTTTTCTGTTAGTCACAGCCAAATAAATACATTCCTGCCTGTTAAAATCATCGATATAACAAGCCCTTTCTATGTTTTAACTTATCAATGATCAACTTAAGCAAAACCCCAGAAGTCTTCACAGAGATAAGACTGACGGAGAGCGCTGACCCCCTGCCCACAAGTGCAGGGCTGTAACACCCTCTCACAGCATCCTCGCGGGGCTCTGCAAGAGGTGAAGTTAGGACCCCAACCCAGGCCAATGTGATAGCAGTTCCTGAACTCTTCACCGCCAGGCTACACAACTTCTGATGGATTTTATTCATTTCGTTTCTAAAGCAATCTGAACCTTCAGTTCTGCTCTCTGAGCCTACTACGCTTGTCGTAATAAACTTTTCTGATTGGAGGAAGACTTTCACTGAAGAAAAAAAGAAAAAATTCACGTGCAGTTGTTTTAGAAAACAAAAACAAAAAACCTGACAAGCATTTGCTTTCCAGTGTTTTGAAATCCTTATGCATCACATGGCACGGGGCTGCTGGGGCTGCTGCAGTACCATCTACCAGACACCACGTGCCTGGCACTGAGCTCCACTTTTCACACACATCATCTCGTTCTGCGCTCACAACACCCCTGGAAGATAGGACCATCATGGTCCCCATTCTACAGGTGAGCAAACAGAACGCGTTAGCCCAGGCAGAACATTTTCTTTGAAAAAGTCTCTTTCGAGACGCCAATGAATGACAAGTTCAGAGCAACATCCAACTACAATGGAGATCAATGGATTTTTGCAGCTAGTCTTTAGTAAAAATATTAGAAGTGACGGGCTCCGGACTGTTCAAAGAATGAAAACTACTCAAGGCAAGAACAATGACAGCTAAAGAGAGTGCAAAGCCCTCTCCTCCTGCACAAAATCTAAAACTCCACACTCGTGTCCAATACAGCTTTACTCAGTACACGCTCACCCACCTTTACAAGGGGCTAATACGTGGACATACGGTGAGCTACCAGGAAAGCCAATAAAAATATTTACATGGCTGTGAATGTTCATTTATTATAAACCATTTAATTCATTTTCAAATATATTTGATTTTCATTTTCAATATAAGAATGTGCATTTTATGAACTATGGTTTATAATAAATACGGTTATTAGTGATTTATTCAGCACTTACTCTGTGGCCAGCGCTGTGATGTTTTACATCCATCTTTTTTTTCTCTGAATGGTCACAACCACCTCAGATGTAGGCACCATGATTAACACCGCCTTTCATAAATGGGGCTGCAGGTAATGAATTTTCCCAACCTCCCTATTTAAAGGCAGGATCAAGACTCAAATCCAGATCTGGCCAAGAACACTTTGCTTTCAACCATTAAGCTTCATAAAGTTATTGGATTTGTTCTTCTTGGTTATTAGCCTTAACCAAGCCTTAGCTAGAAAACTACATTCAGCTTAGCTCTTGTTTATTTTCATTTTCAGGACTCCCCCATTCTCATATATTTCTACTTCATCTCTCCCTGATCCCACAAAAGCATCTAAAAGATTATTATCTATTTACCAAATTATAAGACAATCTTCACTAAAGTTTGCCAAATTAAAAAGATATGTAGGGACTTCCCTGGTGGCGCAGTGGTTAATAATCCGCCTGCCAATGCAGGGGACACGGGTTCGAGCCCTGGTCCAAGAAGATCCCACATGCCGCGGAGCAACTAAGCCCGTGCGCCACAACTACTGAGCCTGCGCTCTAGAGCCCGCGAGCCACAACTACTGAAGCCCGCGCACCTAAGGCCTGTGCTCTGCAACAAGAGAAGCCACCGCAATGAGAAGCCCGCGCACCGTAACGGAGAGTAGCCTCCGCTCGCCACAACTAGAGAAAAGCCCGTGCGCAGCAACGAAGACCTAACACAGCCAAAAAAATAAATAAGTTAATTAATTTAAAAAAGAAAAAAGATATGTAATTATATAACTGCTGCTCTGGCTTTCAATCAATGTGTGATCAGCTGTTTTAGTGGCTAGTTCTACTCCTCAAGCAAGCAGTGATCAGTGATTCCTGTTCTGCCCATCACTGTGAACATGTAAAAACATGTTTGTTTTTTAAATTTTTGGCCACGCCGTGTGGCACATGGGATCTTAGTTCCCCAACCAGGGATCCAACCTGTGCCCCCTGCATTGGAAGCACGGAGTCTTAACCACTGGGCCAACAGGGAAGTCCCCAAAACATGGTTCTTAATGTCTTTAACAGCAATATCCTAAAAGGCCACCAGACATTAACCTCAATTCATAAAAACAGGCCACTGCCCCCAGCCCACAATTCTTTCTATGATGAAATACAAGGGATTCCAAACCTTGAAAATGCCTATGAGTCTAAATTTTATGTAGGGATTTTTAACTGTACAGCACGTGTATATGTTTTTCAGTGTAACAATAAAAGTATAATCATAAGATGTAAAACAACCCCAAAAGAAGAAAAAGGAAAAGTATAAATGTACAAAATCCATGTTTGTCTCTCAGGACACTGGCCAACACCAAGGCTGTTATTTGACTCTTGACCCATTTATTTGCTACTTTCTCCCAGACTTTCCTCTAGACCACTCTTCTCCCTCTTTGCATACCATAAGTCACACTTAATTGACTGAAATGAATCACTACTACTATCCCACATGAAATATGAAGTCTAAATTCTGAAGATCAGTATTAAGTAAATCAAGAACAATTTTTCTTCATTATTATGTTGTCCATCGCATCTATTCTAAGGCCTACCATCCCCATCAAAAACCTAAACTAAACGTGAAAATCAATTCCCATTTACAAAACTGTTGACTAATATAATCAATCTTCATTTAGACTCAAACAGAAGTGTCAGATACTCTGCATGGCTGTTCCAAAGTAGTTATTAGATAAAAAACAAAAGCAAAAAACTAGTGATCTTTTTTCCTACATTTTTGGCCTGGTGGATTTTATGTGTATCAGTTCTTTGGGGATTCATCCAAGAATGGTATTTTCATTTCTTTGACCACTACCCTACTGCCTATATTTTAACCTCACTGAATTTTTGGTCCATTGCGTAGAAGCATTTCTCTACTAATAAAAATACAACCCATTAAAGATTAACTTACCCCCAGGACAGTCTCTCTGGAAACAAATTCCAAGCATTATAATCACCAATTTGCATTATGTAGACTTAAAGGCAGAGAATCTTATTTACCCTGATTTAAACTGGAAACCTGCACATATTTTAAGGCGATTGTCTGAGGAAAAATGGCAAATCCAAATCAGAAACCCAACCAGGCAAATACAGACTTTTCTTAATTGGCACTTTTCAAATGAAAAACTTTCCACCCAAGGATATCTAACAATATTAGAATATTTGTTGACTTTCCAAACTTCCTACCTTGTTCTCTATTTTACTTCTGCGATTATGAAACTGCAAAATTCTTTTGTTCTCTAGGTATTTAGATATAGACTACTGTCAGAAATTGTGATAGGCACTGGAAGTCATTTGAATCCATGCTATAATATTTATTAGTAGTAATAATAAAATCAACTGATATATATTAAGCTGTTAGCATTTATAAAACAGTGTGGCAAGTTTTAGCTTATTAGGCTTTATCTCTGTTAATTCTCACAAAACTCTAAGAGAAAGGTACTAATATCAGTCCCATTTTACAGACGGACAAACTGAGATGGGGAGGTGCCCAGGAACTGTCCCAAGGTTCCACAGGGAACCTAGGTCTGAGTGATTCCAGTTGCCCATGCTTGCTTTAACCACCTAGTATCAAGCAATGAGACACATGATTATGTTTGGTTCAGAAACTAGTCTTATTCCTTCAAACATGGTGGTTCTAACAAAATTTGACACCAGGAAGCATGCATGACAAAATGCCTTGGTACACAGTGCACTGGGTGCTATTGTCAAATGTGTTCAAACTTACTATCTTGGAAGGCATAATTCACTTATTAGTGACTTTGGAAAGTTAATCAAAGCACTATGTTCAATTATTCAAGAAATCTTTGGAGTTGAAGTGTGAATACTTCACTAATTCATAGGTTGTTGAAGAAATACTAACTCAAGAGTTTCTGTAAAAGAAACTTCACCACAGCAAAGAAATTTTAAACTATCTCATGTCAGAATATCATATCTACAAAGGGAATGGCCTTCAAATTTTAAAAAATGTCTTACCTATATTTTGTTTTATTCTAAATGGAAATTAATTGATTCAAAAAAGAAATCCACTTCTAAAGCTCAGGTTATGCAAGAGGGCTTCCTAGGAGCTAACATCACTGTCTTTACTTGCATGTGCGTAGGCAAGACAGGTAAGGAAGACATAGAAGATCCATCTTTCACAACCCTCCAAATGTACAAAATAAACTAGAAACATGTTGAAAGGATAGGTATGTGTGTTATCAGTTCAACCCAAACAATCTCACAGCAATATTTTTCTGAATAAATTTAGTATTTTGTTTTATAATAGGAACTAGGCAAAAAAGAACCACGGAACAAATGGAATAACTAAAATAGGTTACTGAAAGGCAACTGGGGCTTTAATTTCCAAATGCACTTTGCAATATTCCTATTTGAACAGTTTATCACAGAAGTAACTCTCCTAGAGAGTTACATAATTTAAGGAGGAAAAAAAGACGGAGTAAGACAGAGACATGATAAGCACTGGGGATGTTTATCAATAACAAAAAGCAAAAAGAGAGATGAGTTTGTAACTCATCCAAAAATGCCTACCAAACACTCTTGCTATTTATTTGTTTCCACCAAGTTATTGTTTTGGAAAACATCTCGTTCTGTCTTAAAATAACCTGCCTAATTGTTCTAAAAAACCACTGCATTTCCACGGAGGGCTAAATAGCTCCCACACTGCGATGCACTGACTGATCGAGTCAAAGTAAATTAGGCACCAAGCCACAAAAGAAAGTTGGAAAGCTCCAATCCTCCCTTCATATAAGGATACGAGCTACTGAATGAATCCACCACTGCACCCTTAGCGAAAGTAATGCCTGGTCCCTCTACTATTTTAAGAATAACAGTCATTCAAATTACCTTATTTCTCTAGATGATGGAAATGAACCACACTGGGGACTACAGGTAAGCTAGTAATTAACATTTTTAGGGAAGATCAAAATGACGTTGGACATTTTAGCACTCACTCTGAGAACTCCAATCCTCCCATTAAAAGTCAAAATTTGTTCCCAGTCCTGTATGGTTAAAGCTGTTACGCCTGGGAAAGTCCCAGAGAAACGAGGGAGTTTAAAAAAAAAAAAAAAAAAACAATTGTGAAAGACAAAGTCAGATAGATACCCATAATACGGGAAGACTTTTATGAACCGAGTGTAACTCAAGATGTGTTTTATAAGCCTGTCAGAAGATGAACACGCACTGTCCCCCAACCCAGCAGCACTGCCCTGACACTCTGGCCGCTCACCCCCATGCTGGCCCCTCTTACTCCGGGTGCGGGGCGGGAACTCCTGTCTTAAGCTTTGACATCTGCAGAGCGTTTCCCAATAGCAAGACAAGGCCCCTCAGCTGGAGGAAGTGGATACTGACAAGAAGAGGGAGAGTAACAGAGACAGAGCTAGAATTCCAGAGTGCCAGAGAGTGGGGAGGGAGTCACGCATACTCTGCGCGGTCCGACTGGGTCCGGATGGCATAGCCCAGGTGTCCGGACTAAAGCTGGCATCTCCAAAGTACAAGAACGCAACTTGGGCGCGCGGGTACAAACACGGCCTTCGGCTTTTCTGAAGCCGGTCAAGTTAGCACAGGGTTCTCGGTGCCCGGAGACCTGGGAGGCGTGGAAGGGTGGAGACTCCCGCGAGGTCTGCACTCCCTGGGTGTCCTCCGGCTCCTCGGGGGAAGGGACGGGGGAACTAAGTCGGCTTTGGGCCGGAGCGGCGGGCGCCGGGACGCGGGGCGGGGATGTCCGGGAAGGAGTCGCGGGCGCAGCCCGGGAGTCCGAGAACGCGGGGTGGATGCCTACCTTGTAACATGGCCTCAAGTTTCTTCCTGTCCACGCGGAAGCGCTCCTCGCTCCACTCGGGGCTGTGCAGGGGCGCTCCGGCGACCAGGTCGTCCTCCGAGCCGGGCATGGGCGAGTCGGTACTGCGCTCGCTGTTGGAGCCCGGGTCCGACTGCGCCGCCAGGTAGCCGGGCTCGCCTTGAGCGGCCATGGTGGGCGCGCGGCGCTCGGGCTCCGGCTGCGGCCGCCGCTCTGCCTGCGCCGCCGCCTCCGCTCGCCCACCGGGTTCGACTGGCTCCCCGCGCCGCGGCGCTAGCTCGTGCCCCCGCG
>NW_020175199.1:4928549-4944170 GCF_003031525.2 Neophocaena asiaeorientalis asiaeorientalis
GGCTCGCGCACTTACTCGCGCGCACACACTCACCACGTACACGCTACCACTTTCCTGCGCTTACACGTCTAAATCTTGTCTCACACACATGCTTTCATAGTTCTTCCGTCACAGACACTCGCAAGTTCAAGCACAGCACCCTCCAGAACGCGCTCGAAGTACACACACAATGCCCCTTCTATTGACGTACACACACTACACCCTAAAAGTCACAGCCCCAGTCGGTCCCACAAGTTTGAAACAGGAGGAAGGAGGAAAAGAGAAGGATTGCGGAAGGAACAACGTCCATCTCTCTCACACATCACTGTGGTCCTTGCTTCCAGGCAGCTCACTCGTCCACCAAATGTTAAAACCAGATTTCTCCTCTCATCTCAGCGAAGTGGCCAGCGGCCCAAGAGGCGGACAAGAGGCTTACTCTTTTTATTGTGAGGAATGGGATTTTTTTTTTTTTCTTGAATGAGGTGAGGAGGGAGTCATTTTCTATGTGATTCTCAAGGAATGGATTCAGCTGATTTAAAAAAAAAAAAAAAAAAAGGGCTCAGGAGAAAAGAGTCTCTGAGATTGCAATGGCGGTTAGCTGGGTCCCACTGGCATCTGGGCAGGGCTGTCTTGTCAGGGACTGAGGACTTTTCTCTGTTCCCAAGGTCAGTCCCTCCAGCAAACGAACCTTGGATCCTACCTGACCAAGCCGGCTCACCCACTGCCACTCTCAAACTTGAACTTGAAGCACCAGGAAATCCTGTTGGAACTCTGTTTTTCCAGTTCACATTGATTCTTACTCTCTTGTGACCAAAAGCACAAATTTTTTTTTTGACATTTTTAGGGGCAGGGGATGGGATAGCTGTTTGTCACCGACCACAGGAGACTTACTGGCCTACATAAGGGGCAAGCCATATCGTTGGCATGAGCCTGTGGATACTCATGTACTGTGCTTAATTAAGTGAGATTCTTATCAGTTCCCTTGGCTAGTTAACAAGAATTGACTCTGCGCTGAGTACCGTGATGTGATTTGACAGATGAGGACACTCGGACTGTAAGAAGTCAAGTGACATGATTAAGGTCACACCGCAGCAGATAATGGAGCCAAGAATTGAACCCAGGTCTGGGTATCTGGCACATAATCTCCACAAAACCCTGCCTTGTTGAACAGGGAACCCTCCTGCTCAGAGCCACCTCCTGAAGAACCAGGAGCAGACGTACAACTTAACTGGTCTTTGATTCACCATCCGTGTTCCTTCTCAGAACTTATTACTTACTGTGCAGAGCACTAATTTAAGCAGCAAAAGAGGTTATCAAAGAGCCTTGCATCAGAGATGTTTCCCATTTTTTGTGTCAACGAACATTTTGGGGGAAAACCTACTAAGTAATGAACACTGTGTTAGGCATGAAGAATAGTGACAAAAAACAAACACTATCCCTAGGTTCCTAGAGCTGACATTTCAGTGAGAAAGACAGAATGTTAACCAAAAATAAATACATAAATCACTCAGAAAGATACAAAATTGCACCTATATTAAGCATTCCAAATAAGAGACTCAACATACGAGAAAAGCTGTAAGGAAGTAATTGGATTCAGTCAGAGAGGTCAGTGGAGGCTTCTCTGAGAAAGTGACTCTGGAGCTGAGAACAGAAGTTTGAGAAGCAATTAACTGGGCAAGAAGGGGAGGAAAGAGCCTTCCCTGAAAATGATCATTTGATCATAATAACACAATTATGATCAAATCTATCACAATTATCCTTACTTTCCAGTTGAGGAAACTGAGGCACAGGAGATAAAGTAACTTGCCCAAGTTTGCACAAATAAGTAAATTGTAGAATCGGGATTTGAACCCGAGCAATCTCCCTTGAAAATTAGGCGTGAAGTGTGCCATGCTTAGCGGCCAAGCTGTATTGGCTCTCGATTGGATCACAGTGTAAGCAAAGCTCATGTAGTTAGAGGTGGCGGCATGGGGAGCTAAAAGAAAACCAGCACAGCTGGTACAAGAGAATGAGAAATTAGATGGTGTTTGCCAAGACAGAAGTATGTAAGGAGTACAGCTTGTAAACCCTTCAGGCCAAGTGAGGGAGTTTTTGTTTTTATCCCTAGAGCAGAAGGAAGCCATGTAGAGGCTTTAAGCAAAGGATGTTGTACTTAGATTTACATTTTAAAAAGATGACGATGGCTATAATATGGAAAACAGATTGAGAGACCTGATAGAAGTTGTTAGGTCAATTAAGAGACTACCCCGGAAGTTTAGATAAGAAATGCTGGTAGCTTACCTAGAGTGGTGAAGATGGAGAAATGTGAGAGGATTTGAGAAACACTTTGATTGTAAATATAATCAGCTAGATGGGTGATGGATTGGATATGGAGTAGTAGGAAGGGAAATGCCAAGAATGACTCTAGGGTTCTGGCTAACATAATTGGAGAGAGAGAGGTACCATTAACTGAAATAGGAAACACTGGAAAAGGACTGGCTACCTTGGAGGAAAGATGACCTTGAAATGGATATACTGAGATTACGGTGCCACTGAAATCTCCAAAAAGATGTGTCAAGTAAGCAACTGGATATATGCGTCTGGAGTTCAGAAAAGACATCTTGGCTATAGATTAAAATGTGTTATTTATTTGTTTATAGGGAGTAATTCTAGTCATATGCATGGGTACGACCATCTAAGGAATGAGAAGAGAATTAAAGAGAACCAAGCAAAGAGCCTTTCACAAATTCTAACATTAAGTGATCAAGTAGATGACAGTATAATGGGAAATGTAATAGAAAAATTAATGAGAAGAAAAAACAAAACAAAGTTTTATCATGTAAGCCCAGGAATGATTCTGTTCCAAACAGGAAAGTGTGATCATCTTTGTATACTAAGAGAGGTCAAAAAGCTTTGATGGAGGTCACTGGAACCTTAGTAAGAAAGCCAGAATGGTGTGGTAGAGAAGTGAATATAGCTAATGAAATGAGGAGTAAAGACAGCAATCTGGGAGAAGTTTGGCTAAGAACGGGAGGAAATAGTAGTAGCTGAAGGATAATGTGGGTGGATGTTTCTTGTTTATTGGGTTGGTTGGCTGTTAGGTTGGATGATGATTTAATGGGTGATGATTTAATGGGTGAGCACTGGAAAAACCAGTATACATGGTCCAGTTGACAGAAATGGAACGTATATTAAAAAAAAGGAGTCATCATTATTATAGGGCTTTGAAAACAGGAACAGAATAGACTTTAAGATACAAGTAGAGGAGACACATCATCTCTGGAACACAAGGGCATCCCATCTGATGGCTTTTATTTTCCAGAAAAAGTAAAAGTCAAAGTTATCTGTTGAGAGTGGGGGGAAGAGCTGCCAGAGGTTTGAGAAAAGTAGGGAGGGGTGTGTGTGTGCATGTGTGTGTGTGTGTGTTTAGACGTTTTAAAATAGCTTTTGCATCTGTAAAAGAATGAATTGTACTGCTGCTGCTTTAAATCAACTATACTTCAATAAAATTTTTTAAAAGAATAAATTGGTACTGTTGAGAGTCCAGTTCATGTTGGTAGTCATAAATTTATAATGGCATCAGTCTGCTCGTCCTGACTTTCTCCACCAGTACTAAGCTTCATGGGTGCAGGCACAGAGAAAACATAGGAGTTCTGCCAAACAGGTGAAACACCAGGAGCTAGAAGGCAATGGAACGGTGCCTGATGGCAAATAATTTTCAACGTAGAAGTTGAAACTTCTCCAACGTAGAAGTAGAATCCAGCAAAACTATCACTCAAACACGAGGACGAATTCATGCATCCATATGAGGGGTCTCAAAGACCTCTCCTTATACTCTACCTGAACAAGCTGCTGAAGGTTGTGTGCCACCAAAACAAAAGAGTAAATCAAGATGAAGAGAAAAACATGGAACGTGGGAAATAAGAGATCCAGCACATGATGGAGGCAAAGGGCCTCCTCAGAATGATGGTGAAAGGAGAACAAAAATTGGAATAGGTCAGACATCTCCAGGGTTGAGATTTCTTCTAGATTAAATAGATAGAATTCTTGACTACGAACATATTCAGAGATTAAGAAAGTTTTTGGAGACTTTGGGGTTAAATTCATGATTGGTTCATAGAAAACTATTAATAACTCCAAGTATTGATATAACAAGACATTGTGCTGAAAAATTACAGTATTCTCCATGGCTGAGCTGTAACTAGTATTTACATAGTTGTAATGATGTAAACTGTGGATACTGATCTAACCTAAATTATAAATATAACTAGATTAGGAATTTGAGGATTGGGAAGTATACATGTGGGTAGTGGGGGCTTTGGGGAGACAGTAGTAAAAAAGTGAGACCTCATCTGCTCTAGGGGAACACCGATAGATAATGACTAAAGCTTTTTTAAAATCAAAAAGTAGCAATATAAGCATGTTATTTGGAGATATGAGGTAAAAATAGAATGGAGCTGAAAGTGTTGGAAGTGGTTGCCTGTAGGAAATGGGAAATGGAGGGAAGGCATATGTTATACTTCTGGTTATTACACAAGTCTTCTAGAACAAGTTGATTATTTAAACCATGTGGATGTATAACTTTGATTACAGAAAAGGTAATGAAGTAATACATAATACCATTATTGAAATGGTATAAAAATAACAGAACCTTGAATTCACAACATTGAGTGCTGTGCTCTTTCTACAAAAATTGAACGACAGTTTGAATAATTGAAAATCTTTGTTTCCATTAAGTATATTTGTTTTGTTTGTCTTTATCTTCCTATATCATTCAAGGAAAGAATAAATTTCAGTTACTCGGAAGGATAGGAACAGATCAGATGCCAGGTAATCGTGCAGATTTTTTTTTTTAATGGAGTAAAACTCTCAAATAGAAAAGTCTGGGACTTCCCTGGTGGCGCAGTGTATAAGACTCCACACTCCCAGTGGAGGGGGCCCAGGGTTCGATCCCTGGTCAGGGAACTAGATCCCACACGCATGCTGCAACTAAGAGTTTGCATGCCACAACTAAGGAGTCTGCCTGCTGCAACTAAGACCCATAGCAACCAAATAAATATTTTTTTAAATCCCTGGGAAAAATTTAAATAAATAAGATTACCTTAAATCTTCAAGTTTACAAAATATGAAAATCCATAAGACTTTAAAAAAAAACAACAAGAAGTGAGTGTTATCTTACATTTACTTTAGAAATGCACGCCGAACTTTGATTAGTGGTCATCTAATGAAAAAACTCCTCTGAGAACTTATTTTATTTTATTTTTTGGCGGTACGTGGGCCTCTCACTGTTGTGGCCTCTCCCGTTGCGGAGCACAGGCTCCGGACGCGCAGGCTCAGCGGCCATGGCTCACGGGCCCAGCTGCTCCACAGCACGTGGGATCTTCCCGGACCGGGGCACGAACCCGCTTCCCCTGTATTAGCAGGCGGACTCTCAACCACTGCGCCACCAGGGAAGCCCCCTCTGAGAACTTTTAAAGTAAAATGGATTGGTGTTCTTTTCCAGATTCTCTTAATTAGTTTCCCTGAATTCGTTTCTTCTAAGACAAAATACAAAACTATTGATCCTAAACTGATGTATTTTTGTAAGAGCTTCAGAAATTTATATTAATAACTACTTTTCAATTTTAATTTAAAACCTTGGCAATTCACTTACATTTGAATAATCTCAATACACGGACAGATATTACTCAATTCAATGGCCTACAAAGCTCTTAGAAGTCCCCTCACTTAGCAATCCCAACTCATTCTCTTTGTACATTTCACACTCCAACAGTGCAGAGCAATTTGTAATTCCTGGTCTAGTCCTGCTCTCTCATCTGGAGCTCTGTGCTTTACAAATAGTATTCCTCCAGCTGGAACACTCTCTCCCCTTTTGTTTGCCTGACCTTCACAAACACCTCACAATCAGGCTGATCTAGGTTCTCCTTACCTTTTGTTTTCAGTGAATACTGTGCTCATTCCCATGAAAGCAATTATCTTTGCATTCATTGTCTTTATCATCATCATGATTATACATCTGATGACTGAGTTCCCGAAGGCAAGAAATGTATCTTTACATCACTGTGTCTCCAACACCCAGCAATTGCCTGGTACTATATAGTCTAACAAGCTTTTAACCATGCACGTAGAAACATATGTTTAGAAATTATTTTGTGATACAGTTTGGATGATTATGTAACCAGAGAGTAACCAAGTTGAAGAAGAGCATAAATAGAAAAGTTAGAAAACTCTGATGCTAGAATTAAAACCAGCTGATAGGTAGGAACGTTCTCTTCTTAATTTGCAGCTGAGGAAACAGAGGTCTGGAGAAATGAGACAAACTGATTAGAGTGCCACATTATGTGAAAATCAACTTAGAAGCATCAATGTTGAACCTGAAAAATTATCTGGTCCAGTCCTTTTACTTCACAGTTCAAAAAATTGAGACGTAAAAACTCAAAGAAAAATGAAGTTGTGCAAAGATATGCTTAAAACTTATGAAAAAGTTGATTTTCAGCAAAGCATCACCCAAGAAACTATTTGTTCCATCTCATTTTTTTTCACTGCAACTTTTTCGCCCAAAATTATAGCCATGGTATGGTACAGTATATTTTAGAGATCTTAAGTGAACATTCTAAAATTTCCCTGTAGTGTCAAAAGAGCAGCAAAGTATTTGATATTCTATTTTAATACCTTTATATTTGGTTCTAGGAGGAGGTTTACTTGACATAAACACAAATGAAGTAATAAAAGAAGATGAGCATGCCATGTAGCATGTCTTTTAGTCTTTTCAGACTAACAATAACGCCTAACACTTATGGAGTATTTATAATTTGCTGGACACTGTTAATTATCTCATTTGTTTCTCACCACAATCCTATAAGGTTGGTACAACTATCATCTCCATTTTACAGAAGAGAATAGCTAATACCTCACGAGGATAACACGCCTGGAGACCCACAGTCTGGAGTGGTTGTGACTGAAATACAGAGACACCTGACAGAAATGATGTTCCATCACACTGGCTTTCTCTCCTGTCTGGGCCTGATTACATGTAGGTAATGCAAACTGTTAGTGGTGGAAGGAATCTGAGGCTCATTGATGCTGGTAGTTTTCACATTTAAAAAACAGAATCTGTGTTTCACATAAACTCTAATGCAGAAAGCTCTTATAGAAAACTAATAATAACAGAGTTATTCTGGTCGAAAAAGGACAGGGGATTCTTACTAGCTCAATTTTCACCTTTTCCTTCCATGATCCCAGGGTTCCAAAGGCTCACAAAACTACTGATCTCTCTTTCTCTCTCTCTCTCTCTCTCACACACACACACACACACACACAGGCACACACATTTATATCTGGGTACAAATAAAGCATATAGAACCAAAGTGACTTGCCTAAATTCCACAGCTCAAAGCATCAAGGCATGTTAAGGTTTTTACAGCTTTCTCATCAGAAAAGGAATGGTTTTGTGTTTTCCGGAAGTCAAGGGCGGAGAATATCTAGTTGCCAGAGGGCATGTTGGATTCTCTCACTATTTCAATAAAATAGGCTTCTGATAAAGAATATTATGAAAAGTAAACATTTTCATTGGGGTTTCAACACCCCAATGCTGAAAAGGAAAAGAGAAAACGTAGGTCACTGAAAAGAGAATAGAATGAATCCAAATGGAAGAAGAAAGTTAAACAGCAGACAGAAGAATAGAAGAAGGAAACAAACTTTCCCAGTCACTGAATTCCAACATTGCCCAATATTCCACTTACCAAAATGGGAAAGGGAAAAAAAAAAAAAAAAAAAAAAGCTAGCAGTGCCATGTTGAAACTACCACCCACGGAGATGGATAGGCCTCAGCCTCACAGCTCCTACAAGTTTCTGTCCAAGTTTCAAGGCACATGTTAATTGTGCTTTTGATCTACAATACCAATATTTTACCCTGTCGTCCAGGATAACCGGACTAACACTAACGTGCAAATCGATCCTCATGAGCCCCTGGGACTGAAGAAGAGGGAATGTTTAGCAAAAGACAACAGAGTAAGCATGTGCAAAACTGTACCTTCCTGCATTTTTTTTTTTTTTTTTTTTGATGGACTGGCAGGTTGCTGGCAATGTGACTTTCAGATCTAGCCAGAAATGGAGCCATAAAAGCAACCAGCCTTCAGGGATGTGAGAACTGGCTCCTCTTCTAACACTATACTCAGTTACAAGGTAAATTTCACCAACGTCACTTATGTGCTAAACCTCACATCAAATGAGAAGAAAAAGATCCCAGAAACGAGGGCTTTCATGGGCAGCTTGTGTGGCAAGAATCGTTCATAGCAGGAAAAGCATGGGTCATCAAAGGAAGGACCAGGCCCAAAACTACAGAAACACCAGTGGGCAAATACATGGCACAAAGTCTACCACACCCTCAACCTCCACTCATGGCTGACATTACTAGTTGATCACAGCCCCTTCCACTCCAGCTCAGGAAATGCTTCTCAATGAATCCAAAGAGCCAAGACAAATCATTTGAAGCTGGCTCTGAACATGAAACTTCATTGCCACGTTGGAGCCAGTGCTGTGGTTAAGGGATTGGAAGATGAATAGTCATTCAGTTGGACTCAGACTGTTGACCTCTCCTTCAGAGAAGGTGAGCCTAAGAGCAAAGGAAGTAAACATCCTACTCATCGTCGGCTGTTCCCTGCATGAGCCCTCTGTTTTTGTACAGAGGAAATGAATGGGAATCAAACTGAATCTACTGCACGTTCAGAATGTGGTGTGAGCTACGACCATGTAGAGCTACCAGTATGTACCTGCCCACAGTCCTAAACTGGACATCAGGAGACCTGGATTTTAATCTCCATTCTTTCACTAATTCTGTAACTTTAGGCAAGTCTCTTAATTTTGCTGGACCTAATTTCCTTACCTGTAAAAACTGGGAACAGGTTGGTCTGGACTATATGAATTTTCAAGTTCCTTCTGACTCCAAATTTCCATGACTTAAAGAAAGTGTTCACTTACTACTAAGTTCAGCAACAGGCAGTTTCTACACAGAAAGGTTCTTTTAAAGAAAAACTAATAGAACAAAGGAAGAGCAGGAAGACCGTCAAATTCAATGTGGTAGAAATAGTAGCTCATAAAGTTAAAGGCGACTCGAAGTCAGTGTCAGAAAGAGGTGAATATAGACCCTGGAATGAGAACCCCTGTGTTCAAGGTCAACTGGAACACTTATTACTTCTATGACCTGTGCATTAATTATTTCTTGCTGTATAATAAATTACCTCCAAATTAACAGCTTAAAACAACAAACATTATCTGTGGATTTTTGTGGGTCCAGAATCCTAGTATAACTTAGCCAGGTGCCTCTGGCTCAAAATCTCTCACAAGACTGCAATCAAAATGTCAGCTGGACGTATATGTATGGCTGATTCATTCTGCTGTACAGCAGAAACTAACACAACATTGTAAAGCAACTATATTCCAATAAAATTTAATTTAAAAAAAATTGTCAGCTGGAGTTGTGGTCTCATTCAAAGGCTCCATGATCCACTTCCAAGTCATTCATGTGGTTGTTAGCTGTATCCAGTTCCTCACGGGCTGTTGGGCGGAGGGCTTCAGTTCCTTGCTGGCTGTTGTCTGGAAGCGTCCCTCAGATCCTTCTACATGGGCCTCTCCTAAGGCAACACACAACATGGCAGCTGGCTTCCACCAGGATGAGCAAGCAAGCAAGCGAGAGAGAGTGAGTGCTTGAGCCACAGTCTTCCTGTGGGCTAATTTCAGAAGTGACATACCATCATGTTTTCCATACTCTGTGTATTACAAGCAAGTCACTTGATCCCGTCCACACGGAGGGAAAGGGCTCACATAAGCACATGAACACCAGGAGGCAGGGTTCATTAGTGCCAACTTAGAAGCTGCCTACCCCAACCTGGGATCAAATATTTTAGCTTTTTTAACTGTGGTTACCCTCATTTAATGGGCATAAAGTAACTACATCCAAAGGTTGTTGTAAAACTCAATGAATACTTTATAAAACATTTAATTCGTTCAGTACCTGGAATGTAGTAAGTACTCAATAAATGGTGGGTATCGTTTCTAAAAATTGTTTTCTGTAGAGAAATTGAGAAATCTACTTGAGAAGACGTATTCACATACCTGAAAAATATAAATAAAAGAAGACTGAGGTGGGGTTAGTGGTCTATTTTCTGAAACTCTGTGAATCCTCTTCCCTGCCCTGCTCCCCCTCCAAAAAAACCCAGACAGAACAATTAGTCTGCAAAATCAAAAACTCACCAAGAATATACACAAGAAAACTAGATGACGACATATTCCCTCAAACCTCAGAATAGAGGCTAGTGGGGACAGCATCAGGAGAACCGCAAAACTACCATCAAGGACTCGTTAGAAAGTACAGAACTCAGCTGAAACCAGGTGGGAGTCCTGCAGGATCCAGTCTGTAGGTGAGAGCAATGGGATGGCGATAGGTCTGAGTGTTGGTGCTGAAGCAGTCTGGCCCCTGTGAACAAAACTCTCTTTCAAGTCAAATCCCTGTATTGAGGAGAAACTTCTGGAAATAGGATCAAATTAAGGAGGACAGAGAAATGGGGCAAAGGAAAGAGAAGTTCAAGACACAAATGGAGGAAGGGAACAGAGGAAGCAAATCTTAAGAGTATGGGGCCATGTGTTTTTACCTCTTTGCTAAAGAAATCTACTTTCACTTTAAAATGAGCAACAGAAATAAATTGAGATTGAATTATGATGGGGAAAAAAAAGGAAGCAGAATTTAAATAATGTAGAAGATATCCCTAGAGATAATGAAAACATGTCAGACATCCCTACAAAAAGCTGAAAACTGGAACTTAAAATTTCAAAACAAGTGAAAAGAAATGTTTTTAAATAATAGGAACTATAAAAGAAGAAACAAATCAGAATTGAAAAAACTCTAATATGAATGGAGGAAATGGAGGTTTGAAAGAGAGGATAAAAGACTCAGGAAAGAATCAAACAAGTTGAAATTAAGAAATTAACACTAAACTAGAAGAAACTAAAGAGTAAATGAACACAATGAATAATGCCTGAAGAGAAATGGAAAAAATATTTTAGGTAAAAAATAAAAATATGTTTTTAAAGAGATTTGAGAGAAAGTGATAGAACAAGGGGAGGGGGACTTCTACATAATAGGAGTCTCTGAAGAAGAAAAGCAAAGCAATGGGGCAGAACAACACTAAAAACTGTAATTTAAGAAAATGCTGCATGCCACAACAAAGATTCCACATGCCACAACCAAGACCCAGCGCAGCCATAAATAAATAAATAAATAAATAAATTTAAAGAAATGTTCACGAAATAAAAGATGATATAAATCTACATATTTAAATCAAATTTCCCGAACTTAGGGCAATCAACTTAGAATAGTCAACCCTGAGATTATTCTAGTAAAAGGTATTATATTTTAAATGAAAAGATAAAAATTCTTTGGACTACCAAGCAAAAAAGATGAAGTCATTTATAAGGAAAAATAATAAGATTGCAATTAGACTTTCCAACAGCTATACTTATGCCACAAGACAAAGAAATAATATATTTTAAGTATTCAAGAAGAGAAAAATTGAGGCATTCAAGAAAAAAATAAGAAAATTCCCATATCAAGGATTGTATAGCCAGCTAAACTTGTTCACTAGTATAACAAGGCTACAGATAAATTGTTATGAATATACTTAGGAAATATTGCTCCCATGAGCCCTTCTTACAGAGTCTTCTAAAGAATCTACTTTAAGCTCTCATCACACAAAACGATTTGGGAGATATCCAACATAAGGACTGAACATTAAATTATGATTAAGACCTAAGGCTAAACTATGATTATAAAGGAGATAGTATAGTATGCAATGTCTCTATATACTTTCAATGCAGATACAGAACAACTGAAAGACAGGTGGAAAAATCAGGAGAGGATATGAAAAATAGAAAAATCTTAAAAAAGAGAGAGTGAGAAAGAGAGAAGAAAAAGAACAGGATAACTAACAATACCATATATAATCATCACCCTCATGCTCACAGGCATTAAGTTAGGGAAGTCATCTTTCTTTAGCAGAAGTCAGTAAGAAGAATACCTATAAGAACTGTTCCAAGCCTTTTGCCTTTTAATAGCTCTATATTTTGCATTACAAAATTTCATATATGAAAAATAGAATGAAATTTCTATGGTCCCTTTTTTTTTTCTTTTGGCTGCACTGCATGGCTTGTGGGATCTTAGTTCCCTGACCAGAGACTGAAGCCGGGGCCACAGCAGTGAAAGTGCCAAGTCCTAACCACTGGACTGCCAGGAATTCCCTACGGTGTCTTTTTTAAAGTATAATCCAAGGTCATCTATATCAGAATCACTTGGAGCACTTATTAAAAATGCAGATTTATGGGACTCTTCCCAGACCAGCTATATATTAATCTCACAGTGGGAGATGGAGGAAGAGTGCTTGAAAATCTACACATTAAGATGTTTTCTGGAAGATGCAGAAGTCATTTGAAAATCACTATTCTAAATTGTTACTCCAACAAAACATAATCTCTATGTGCAGGTGTAATCCCTTTTCTCTACAGTTGGGTCTTGGTTACTGGAACATAAACGACAGTGGAATATAGTCAGTCCCTGCATATGCCTTTCACTGAAGTAATAAGGTATCCAATTACATATTCTTTTTTTAAATAAAAAGATAAATTAAACACTTAGATGATATTTTTCCTCTTAAAAATCAACAAAAAAAACTTCCAGACCCATCCTTCAACCCATGTTCAAATACATTATTCAAAAATCCAAACCACCCAAACCCCACATATTTGTGATTGAATTCCTCCCTCAAGTACGTGTCAGTTTCTGCCATATTTTAACTCCAAGCTAAATTCTACCATCAGTTATACCGATCAATATTCCCTGATTATAGCACATACTTAGTGAAAACAAATGGAGTCTGTATTTAATTCCTATATTAAAATTGCTTTTGCATAGTATAATTTGCATTTTATAAGGCCAAAGGCAATATGGCTACAATAACATTTAAAGGGAGCATGTGATCAGGTAGATAGAAGAGGAAATAGTGTATTGTAAAAGCTCAAGATCAAAACAACAACAAAAAAATTTTGATCATCTTGGCAAAAATCTTTATATTTTTGAATTCTTTCTTCTTTCTTTTGGCCCTGTTACCACTGTGGTTTGTTCTTACTCTTCCATTGGTACAATATCTCTGACATTTCCACATACTATATCTGATCGACGAAAAAAAAAAAAAATGGCAGGGGATGGAAAGAAAAAGAATCAATGGAGACTGTTTACCTATGTTCACTGTCTACTTGATTGCTCTCCATGTTCACACTTTTGTGTGTGTGTGTGTGTGTGTGTGTGTGTGTGTGTGTGGTATGCGGGCCTCTCACTGTTGTGGCCTCTCCCGTTGCGGAGCACAGGCTCTGGATGCACAGGCTCAGCGGCCATGGCTCATGGGCCTGGCCGCTCTGCGGCATGTGGGATCTTCCCAGACCTGGGCACGGACCCAAGTCCCCTGCATCGGCAGGCGGACTCTCAACCACTGCGCCACCAGGGAAGCCCCATGTTCACACCTTTAAGACTCAAATGTCACTTCCTCAGGGGAGACTTTCCTATCCATCCCCATCCCAAAGGCAGAACTGACCACTCCTCAAGTGTCTTTATGGCACTGACTACCTGATTCTATCATGGTATCTGATAATTCAGTTACTGTATACATACCCATCTTTGTCTATTAATCATTAAATCCCTTAAGAACAGGCTCAGGACTTCAATGGCCGCCCAGTGGTTAAGAATCCATGCTTCCACTGCAGGGGGCACAGGTTCGATCCCTAGCTGGGGAACTAAGATCAAGCATGACGCGCGGTAGTGTAGCCAAAAAAACAAAAAAAGCAGGCTCAATCTCTCTATCTTTATATCCTCAGCACTAAACAAATTTAACACACTGGAGGCACAAAATAAAGTGAATGAATTAATGTTCTACTTTCCAACAAAACTGAATAAAAAGTGAAAAAACTAAAACAATCAGGAGTACTGCTCAAGCACAGTAACCAACATGATTTCTCTCCTGCCTTTTTTTAAGTGACTGGCTGTTTTGACATATATACATGGCTTTTACATGATTGTTTTCAAGGACTTTAAAAGGAGAGCTACTTCAAGGAAGGGATTAAATAACAGAAGCAGAAAAAGTGGACTAGCCCTTGATATATGGTGTCTATTTACACTTTACAGCCATTTACTACCAGTTTGATGCTGGTTCTAAATATGTCTGGTAGAATGCAGAGTTGTTCAAATTCTCAAGTGAATAATGCAACATTTCCCCCAAATTTATTTAAACATACCAAATTGATATATGAATTTCTTCAATTTTAAGTTTTTCTCTCAGAAAGGTTTTTAAAATAATTTTGGAAACTACAGCTATTTGTTTATTGACAAAATCAATTGGATTTCCTTACTAAGCATAGATTAATGGAGAACTCAATTACCATGAACTTAGGCTTACTTAGTTAGACAACTTGTCTTTTTCATAGGCTTCTTTGCTTATGGTTATGGATTAATAAGTCATAACCAGAGAAACAGGAATGTCCAGATCTCATTTAGCACTCTCTGTGAGGGATTAAGCTCCCGTCTCTCAGCTATAAGCCCACCCTTGTATACATGCTCCATGATGCTGGGACTGGCATTTCTCTTTTGCGAGAGCATTTTCTGTTAGGTTCTGTGAATGGAAACAGTAGAGGGAGACAAAAAACCTGGAGGAGGAAGAAGGGATTTGCTCCATCCCTTTTGCCAGTGTCATCACTCCCCCAGTAATGTACCAAGAGCAGGTGGCAGCACCCCCTCTGTGGAGGTCGTATACCCATCTTCTTAGGGCCCCTCCAAGCTTGCAGATTTTGCACATCTAACTCTTCCTTTTGTTCCCCCAGCCATGGGTGTCACAGTTACTCCCTGAAAGTGTTTACCTGCATTACCTTAATGTTCCCTTTTTGCCTACATCCAATACTATTTAATCAATTTCCTTTATTAAATTTTCTCTTTTGGAGTGGTGGGCAAGATGGTGGAGTAGGAAGACGCTGAGCTCCCCTCCTCTCATGGGCCCACCAAAATTACAACTATTTACATAGCAACTATTGACTAGAAAGACTGGGAAAAAGCTGAAAAGGTCTTCTACAACTAAGGATATAAAGAAGGAAACACAACAAGATGGGTAGGAGACACGGTATAGTCAAGACCCATACCCCCAGGTGACTAACATATGGGAGGAGAATTACAACTGCAGAGGTTCTCCCCCAAAGAGTGAGGGGTCTGAGGTCCCCACTGGGCTCCCCAGCCCAGGCGTCCTGCACCAGGAAGATGAACCCCCAGAATGTTTGGATTTGAAGGCCGCAGCAGGGCTTACTTTGGGGAGAGCCAGAGGGCTGTGGGAAGTAGAGACTCCACTCTTAAAGGATGCACACAAAATCCACATGTTCCAGGACCCAGAACAGAAGAAATACTTTGAAAGGAGCCTGGGTCAGAGCCACCTCCTGATCTTGGAGAGACTCCTAGAGAGGCAGGAGGAACCTGGAGGTCACCCCAGGGACACAGACACTGGCTGCAGCCATTTGGGGAGCTCCTACTACCAGGTGGACAGCGGTGCTGGGGAGCGTCATTTTGGAACCCTCCCTCGAGCC
>NW_020175199.1:4944231-4973661 GCF_003031525.2 Neophocaena asiaeorientalis asiaeorientalis
CCCAGCCCCCCCCCCCCACACCAGTCTGTCCTCACTGATACTGGGATGCCCCAGGCCAAGCAATTAGCCCTGCAAGGACATACCCTATTCCCCAGTAAGCAGGCTGCTTTTTAAGATCCTTGATCCCACTCTGGGGCACAGCCCTGTCCACCAGAGGGCCTAGGACCTGGCCACACACACCAGTGCACTAGCCCTAGCCCTCAAACCCCAGGGCCCCACAGCCAGATATAACAGGACCCAGTTCCACCCACCAGTGACAGCACTAGCCCCATGACCCCTGGGCCTCAGCCCCACCCACCACCAGACCAACACCAGCTCTGAGACACCTCAGACCCCTTGGCCAGCTGCCCTGGGATACAGCCTTACTCACCAGCAGGCCAGCACCAGCTTTGGGACACCCTAGAACCCAGAGCCAGCTGTGTCAGACACTGGCTCCACCCACCAGCAGGCAGCCACTGGGAACCCCGGCCCTGTAACCACCTAATCCCAGGATAGTGGGCCAGCATAATAAGGCAGTTGTGGGGCCCTGCAGCCATCTGCCTTGTGAACCTGGCCATGCCAACCAGCAGCCAGCGGCCTCTGCAGAAGGCAGAGCCCAGCAACCAACCAGAGTGGGGGCCAGCCACATCTACCAGCCTGCCCACAGTAGTCAGCCTGCTGCAACAGAAGGACCCATGCAGCCCATATAGGGCTTATAACTCTGGTGGCCAGCGGGGAGTGCACTGCTGGGACACACAGGACATCTCCTACAAGAGGTTACCTCTTCAAGGTCAGAAAACATAACAAAGCTACCAAATACATAGAAATAAAAAGAGCAAATTAGACAAAATGGGGCAACAAAGGAACATGTTCCAAATGAAGGAACAAGACAAAACCCCGGAAGAACTAAGTGAAGTGGAGATAGGCAATCTACCTGATGAAGACTTCAAGGTAATGATAGTAAAGATGATCAGAGAACTCAGGAGAACATTGAGTGAAGAGAGTAAGAAGTTAAAAGACAACCTATGGAATTGGAGAAAATATTGGCAAATGATGCAACCTACAAGGTGTTAATATCCAAAATATACAAACAGCTCATATGACTCAATATATATATTAAAAGAAAAGCCCCAATCAAAAAATAGGCAGAAGACCTAAAGCAATATTTTTACAAAGAAGACATACAGATGGCTAACAAGCACATGAGAAGATGCTCAACATTGCTAATTATTAGAGAAATGCAAATCAAAATCTCAATGAGGTAATCACCTCACACTGGTCAAAATGGCTATCATCAAAAAGTCTATAGATAATGAAAGCTGGAGGGGATGTGAAGAAAAGGGAACCCTCATACACTGTTGGTGGAAATGTAAATTGGTGCAGGCACTATGGAAAATAGCATGGAGATTCCTCAAAAAACTAAAAATAGAGTTACCATACGAGCCAGTGATTCCTCTCCTGGGTATATACCTGAAGAAAATAAAAACACTCATTTGAAAAGATACATGAACCCAGTGTTCATAGCAGCCAGCATTATTTACAATAGTCAAGCTATGAAAACAACCTAAGTGTCCATCAAGAGATGAATGGATAAAGAAGATGGATAAAGATAAAGAAGATATATACATACACACACACACACACACACATATTTACATACGTATACATATACATACCTACATAATGGAATACTACTCAGCCATTAAAAAAAGAATGGAGAGGCCGTCTTTTATCCATTGTATATTCTTGCCTACTTTATCAAAGATAAAGTGACCATATGTGCGTGGGTTTATCTCTGGGCTTTCTATCCTGTTTCATTGATCTATATTTCTGTTTTTGTGCCAGTACCATACTGTCTTGATTACTGTAGCTTTGTAGTATAGTCTGAAGTCAGGGAGCCTGATTCCTCCAGCTCCATTTTTCTTTCTCAAGATTGCTTTGGCTATTCAGGATCTTTTGTGTTTCCATACAAATTGTGAAATTTTTTGTTCTAGTTCTGTGAAAAATGCCATTGGTAGTTTGATAGAGATTGCATTGAATGAAGGGTAAGCTGGAATGAAGTGAGAGAGTGGCATGGATATATACACACTACCAAATATAAAATAGATAGCTAGTGGGAAGCAGCTGCATAGCACAGGGAGCTCAGCTCGGTGCTTTGTGACCACCTAGAGGGGTGGGATAGGGAGGGAGGGAAGGAGACACAAGAGGGAGGATATATGGGGATATATGTATATGTATAGCTGATTCACTTTGTTATACAGCAGAACCTAACACACCATTGTAAAGCAATTATACTCCAATAAAGATGTTAAAAAAAAAAGGAATGGAATTTTGCCATTTGCAACAACATGGATTGACTTGGAGGATATTATGTTTAGTGAAATAAGTCAGAAAAAGACAAATACCAAATGTCATCACTTATATGTGAAATCTAACATATGAAATGAATGAATATAACAAAACAGAAGCAGAGTTACAGATAAAGAGAACAAACAAGTGGTTACAGGGTGAGGGGGTAGAGAGAAGCTGGGAGGTGCAAGACAGGTGAAGGGGATTAAGAGGTACAAACTAGGGCTTCCCTGGAGGCGCAGTGGTTAAGAATATGCCTGCCAATGCAGGGGACACGGGTTTGAGCCCTGATCCGGGAAGATCCCACATGCCGTGGAGCAACTAAACCCGGGCGCCATAATTACTAAAAAAAAAAAAGAGGTACAAACTACTATGTATAAAATAAATAAGCTACAAGGATATATTCTATAGCACTGGAAATATAGCCAACATTTTATAGTAACTTTAAATGGAATATAATCTATGAAGATATTAAGGGACTTCCCCAGTGGTGCAATGGTTAAGACTCTACACTCCCAATGGAGGGGGCCCAGGTTTGATCCCTGGTCAGGGAACTAGATCCCAGATGCATGCCACAACTAAGAGTTCGCATGCCACATTAAGGAGCTGGCGAGCCACACTAAGGAGCCCACCAGCCACAACAAAGAAGCCTGCCTACTGCAACTAAGACCCAGCGCAACACAAATAAATAAATAAATATTTTGAAAAAAACATTGAATCACTGTTGTACACCTGAAATTCATATAGATAAATAAATAAATAGGAAAAATACTTAGGTTACAGGGTTGTTATGATGATTAAATATGAAATGTATGAAAAATAATCAGTGGAGTGCTCTAGCAGATCATCAATAAATAAAATACCTATTGGATGAAATGGTCAAAAAAATTTTCTTTGTTAAAAATAACTAGTGTGTTTTTTGTTTTCTTGACTGGGCTCTGATAAGTCTTGTTTGACTGTGGTGGTTAATGCATCGTTCATACTTAAGGAAACAAGGATATCTGCTCCCCCTTCATCAGACTGTGACTGCAAATAAGGGTTACATCTATCTTTAGCCAAGCACTTTTTTACCAGCCAAAGCAGCAGTTTAGTGCCACATCAAAGGGATCCTCAAAGAGGACATTGTACATTGTCACACATCAATCTATTTTCACAATCCATTATGAGACATCCACAAAGTAATGTTCCAGCTCCCACTTATTCATTTCCACTTCTCGTAAAACTGCTCTGAAGACATCTCAATGCCAATGTCTTTGCCAAGTCTACAGTAACTGGATGCCTCCAAAGCCATCAATTCTCCTGGACTGGCTGGGTCCTACACATAAATAAGAAATGCCAGGGCTTCCCTGGTGGCGCAGTGGTTGGGAGTCCGCCTGCCGATGCAGGGGACATGGGTTCGTGCCCCGGTCCGGGAGGATCCCACATGCCGTGGAGCGGCTGGGCCCGTGAGCCATGGCCGCTGAGCCTGCGCGTCCAGAGCCTGTGCTCCGCAACGGGAGAGGCCGCAACAGTGAGAGGCCCACATACTGGAAAAAAAAAAAAAAATCTTGATTGTAAATGGTGGGGGAATAAGAGGTGGGGTATATTCATATTGAAGATAATAGTTAAGAGTGATTATCTCTGGGTGAAAAATATTATAAATTAAAAAAATTAGACATTTATCACACGCACAGTCATAATTATTGGACATCTTCCTACCAAAGAGAATTTAAAATTGAATTAAAATTTAAATTGAATTAAACTTTTCTCCTGAGATGAAAACAAAACAAAAACCCAAAAAGCAAAAACAAAAAATCTCAAGATATCAATCAAGAAAGTAGCTTCCTACTCTATTTTATAACTTGTACAAAGGTTAGCTTTAAGTTGCTTGGTATTTAAAGTACTAAAAGTAGTATCCCAAAGTCTGGTCAATTTATTCCATTAAATATGTGACTACACTATTTCATGGAATGAAGTATATGATACTAACTCTTGTACCTCAATTTTTAAATAAAGAATTTGGATCTATCAATAAAGATCATAAAACTGAAAGTAAAAGAAACTAGTTTTTAAAAAATCAGCCAGATTCATTTGTCTGGGAAGCTGTTTACCCAGTACATGATTTCTGGTCTGGTTCCATTTTTCTGTTTTTGGCATCTATGGAGCCCTTTATTGTATACCACATAATTACAACCATTCCTAGCTAGCCAACATATTATTTATGCCAAGGGAAAATAGGTACCTTGGTTTTTGAGTCATAAATGTAACAAGGTTTTTTTGTTACATTTAAGAGAGTTTAACCCAAAATTTTCATCTTTTATTTTCTCAGGCTTGGTATTGTCTCTAATCACTAATTTTAGGGTTATAAAATTTGAGACATTATCTACCTTTGAAATTTATTTTCTATTTGCCTCCTGATGGCGAAATAAACGTATTTATAAGTATGCCCTGACTTGAAGATAACCTATCCTTGGGAATTAAAATTTGCAAGCAGTACACTGGGGGGCAGCTGATTATTCTATTCAAAAGAGATGCCCACATACCATTAATTTCTTACGGTTAGGAGGGAGTGGGTGTTAGAAAGCTGTGAAATCGGAAGAGGGAAGAAACACTTAAACCTTAAGTGTTAAATATCTGTAGATGAGTAAAAAGGTATCTGAAATTATAAGTCTATGAAAAAGGCAATATGATGAATATTCAATTTATAAAAAATTAGTTGACAGCACAAATTTTAAGAACATATATAACATGGAAATCAAAATTCATCTGTAGTGGAAATCTGTCCTTCGCTTATTACACATTGAAAAAATCGAGTGTCTGCCTTGTTTCCAGGCACTTTGTGAAATGGTCACTGATGGTAAGCGTGGAGCTCTGGCCTAACCAGCCTTAAAATGAAATACCAGGAATCCATTAGCATCATACAAAAGAAGTGTATTAAGCCATTTAAAAACTGTTGGTGGCATCACAGTGATACCCCACGTTGTATGGTTCTTAGGCAAAGCTAACACTGGGGGTGGTGGGGTGTGGATGGGCCGAGGAGGATCTGCTGGGAGCCAACAGAATCTACTATTTCTACATGAGTCATCTTTTGTTTTTCCAGAGACATATTAAATGTCAGAAAGAGTATCTCCAAATGTGCTGTCGAGTGAGTAGCATGGAATTTTTACTATGCGTATTGAATGCGCATACTCAGAAACTGTCCCATTTCCAAATGGCCCAATCCAGCTGCATTTGGCAGGTCGCTTCAACTGTAAAAAAACACTTGAAATCATTGAAATAAGAAAAAAAAATTTCAATTGAGTTTGAAAATAATGAGTTGAAACACCAAGTGATCACTAAAATGGCAATGCTGATTTCTTAATTAAATGGTATTTGTAGCTATCTTTTTTTTATAAATTTATTTATCTGTTTTTATTTTTGGCTGTGTTGGGTCTTTGCTGCGGCACTTGGGCCTTCTCGACTTTTGGCAAGTGGGGGCTACTCTTCATTGCAGTGTGCGGGCTTCTCATTGTTGTGGCTTCTCTTGTTGCAGAGCACGGGCTGTAGGCGCACAGGCTTCAGTACTTGTGGCTTGTGGGCTCAGTAGCTGTGGCTCGCAGGCTCAGTAGTTGTGGCTCCCAGGCTGTAGAGTGCAGGCTCAGTAGTTGTGGTGCACGGGCTTAGCTGCTCCACGGCATGTGGGATCTTCCAGGATCAGGGGTCAAACCCGTGTCCCCTGCATTGGCAGGCGGATCCTTAACCACTGGGGCACCAGGGAAGCTCTGTAGCTATCTAAAGGTGGTCTCAATGTAATGAATAGAAAACAATTTGTTGATAGCTTATAATGTCACTTACTGTTCTATGTGCTTTGGGTTTATTATCTGATTTATTGCTCACAACAATCTTTTGAAATAAGTTATTTTATTATCACGCTCTTATAAATGAGAAACCTAAAACACAGAAAGGGGAAGCAATTTAACCAACCACACACAGCTAATAAGCATCAAAGCTGACCCACTATATATGCTGCCTCAATAATTTGCTTGAAGGCTCTGTTTTGCCAATTCATGGATGCTTTAAAGATTAACTATTTTTTTAAAACTTGATTCAAGTTTTTTCTGGATTTTAATAGATTCATTCTGCCAGTTTTCCAGTTGATGAATTTCTATATATAGGCCTTATGTGGGCCTCTCACATAGTTTGAAAAGTTTACTCACCTAAGCAAATACAAAAGTAGCTATTTTCAGGACTGATCTGAGAAGAACTTTTTTCCATAAGCTACTTTTTGAGCAGATCATGAGACTCAAAACAGAATAAAAATAGTAAAGTTCAAACCCATTTGGGTAATGGAAGCTAGAAGTATGCAAAACAGAAGATGGTTTAGCTTTTCTTCTTTGTACACCTCAGAAACATCTGAAAAGATTTAACCTTCTCAAAAAAAAAATGCTCACCTTTGGGCTGAAACTAAACAGAAAGAACTTCAGTTCCAAAGGAAGCATTAAAAAAAAATTCTGAGTGAATTAGACGAGGCAATTGCCTGGAATTTGGTTGCATACAAAGCTACATTTTGTGCCCACACGTGCTCTAGTGTTGGTTTCCTGCTCAGTCAGCACTGATAGGTATTATTCTATAAAATAAATGTTTGCTTCTCAGGGCTATAAATCCTGAGATCACCTCAGAATCTTTAATGAACTTCATCTCTTATAGCAAAGAGGAAAACAGCCTCCTTTTTCTTTTGGTGCAGGATTTAAGGTGTGGTGGAGGGTTTCCCTGGTGGCACAGTGGTTAAGAATCCGCCTGCCAATGCAGGGGACATGGGTTCGAGCCCTGGTCCAGGAAGATCCCACATGCCCCGGAGCAACTAAGCCCCTGCGCCACAACTACTGAGCCTGTGCTCTAGAGCCCACGAACCACAACTACTGAGCCTGCGAGCCACAACTACTGAGCCCACAAGCCACGGCTACTGAGCCTGCGCACCTAGAGCCCGTGTTCCGCAACAAGAGAAGCCACCGCGATGAGAAGCCCGTGCACCGCAACAAAGAGTGGCCCCCACTCACCGCAACTAGAGAAAGCCCGCGTGCAGCAATGAAGACCCAACGCAGCCAAAAACAAATAAATTAATTAATTGATTTTAAAAAATAAAAGTGTGGCACTGCCATTTAAAAAAAAAAAACAAAGATGTGGTGGAAAGAAGACACTGTAATATTTCCCCATCTTCCAACCCTGCCCCATATCTAGGGGCATTATATCCTCCATGGAAAGCAATGGATGCCCTGTCGATAATACATGCAATATTCCCCCGGTTTAAAAATCTCATGAGTTTAATAATAGTTTTTGGCTGTGGGAGGGGAGGAGGAAGAAGAAATACTACAATATACATCATTAAATGAACACAATGATTGTGGGGCATGACTAGATATCAGATACATTAACTTATGAAAAAGCATGTCTTTAGAATTGAAGAGATTTGAGTATTTTTTGAATGGAATTAAATTGAAATAAAAGTTGTCAAGGAACAATTAGAAGTTACAAAGCCCCATTTCTTTTCCTGTTATGTCAAAGATGGCAGCCAGTGCTGCCACAGCTTTTTTCTGAGGGAATCTACTCCCAACCCCAGCGCTCACTGCATCTCCAGTTACAACTGATTGGATGATGGAGGGACACTTGACAATAATCCGGGCCAATCAGATTTTTCCATTCTGGGAATTTGCCATTGGGACACTGAAAGACAGGCTCAATTAGCTGGAGGAGACAAGTTTCAAGGACATTAAAATTTGGCTCAGAGTCAAGCTCACAGCCAGACCCATCACCTGGAAGGCAAAATTATGGGAGAGCAGCGATAGCCAGTGTTCAGAGAAGAGCACAAGAATGCAGATCCTGCTGCCTTTGAAAAGTAATGGTATAACCTCAATTCCCCAGTTTTCACTTTCACTGCCTGTTTAACTCAGCTGTTCTTAATTTGCTGCCCTTTGCTAGTGTTAGCCCTAAAAATCAACTTTATTTCTCTAAAATAACTTGACTGCACTTTTTTTTTTTTAACAAAACAGTCCCATTTTCCATTCTCAAGCCATTATTTGTTGCCTTCCTGGCAGCCACAATGCAATGTTCATGCATACAGCTGATATCTGCTGCAATATTACCTAGCAAGGTCCAGACAGCCAAGCAAAGTTCACTGACTTGCCCAAGGTTTTATCATCTGAGCCAGAGCTGGATCCTAAGCCAGGTTTCCTTTGCCACCTAATGAAGTGGAATCTGCTCCAAATCTGGTCCTTTTCTGCATGCTTCTGACCAAAATCTTCGTTCCCTTTGAAGTAAATACTAGCTGTTCCCAAATTATCTTCCCAAAGTTTGTTGGTACACATTTTCTTACAGAAATAATATTTTAAGATGGCCAAGTTTCAAGATTAGGCCTGTTTTACCTATCATGAATCTGAACCCCACTTTGTTTATTAAGAAAATAGTGTAATACAATACTTTAGCAATGGTAGTTATTAAACAAAATAGTAAATTGAGTAAGAATTCTTTTTATGTATTTTGAATGTTCAGTTTGAGAAAGACCAGATTTTATTGGAGATTTAATGCAGATTCCTAAGAGCAGGTCTGGGTATTTTCAAAGGCTTTTAAGAGTTTCAGGAAACCAACTCTTCCTCATTATGCCTAAATACACCTCAAAATTTTTTTAGAGTTTCAGGAAACCAACTCTTCTTCATTATGCCTAAATACACCTCAAAATTTAACACCACCAGGAAAACAAAACAAAACAAAAACAAAAACCTGAACCAGTATGCCTCAAACTGTTATCAGAGGTTGCCTCTTGTAGGTGAAGTTATATGAGACTCTCTTTCACACATTTTTTAAATCCGTCAAACTTTTTAAGCCACCTTGTCTTACTTTTATAATCTGAATAAATGCAATAAAAAGACAAAAATCTTTACAGCTTCCTTTTACTGGATACTGTTGTCTCCTATACTTATGATTTATGATCATAGTCATTTTTGGATTCACAAATAGAAGAAAGAGTACATTTTATTACACAGACATGGGAAGAGAGAGAGATCTAACAAGGATTTGAGACATGGGAGAGAGTTGTCCGAGGTGGAAATATCCGAAATGTAGCTTGGCTGGGGTATCCAACGTATCACTACCAGGAGAAAGGAAGGAGGTGGTAGTAGAAAACGAAAAGAGAGAGAGAGAGAGAGAGAGAGAGAGAGAGAGAGAAGGGAAGGAAGGAAGGAAGGAAGGGAGGAAAGAAAAGAAAGGAAGAAAGAAAGAAAGGAAGAAAGAAAGAAAGAAAGAAAGAAGGAAAGAAGGAAGGAAGGAAAGAAAAAGAAAAGAGTCCCTGCTTTCAAAGGTGTAGAATAGTTTTCTGGAACAGATAAGTTAAATGGGACGGGCCTTCGGGAAGACCACGACTAGAATCAGTGTACACAAGGCTGGGACTGTCACAAAGAGGGCATTTAGAATCAGGGGAAATGCTTATGTAGACAATAAGATCAGCCTTAACTAAAGGTGGAAGTAGGAGAGAAAGGGGATAGGAAGGCATCCCTCCTCTCCTCCCCATTAGCGTACCCCATGAAATGACTTCACTGAAATTCTTTCAATATAAGAAGGGCCATTACGCTCTGCAAAAATAAAATTGAAGAATGCAAACACTCTTGGGAGAGTAACAACTCAAAATTACACAAATACCATGAATTAATATTAAAAGCTATACTTTATAGAGAATCAATTTGCTATAATGGTGAAAGAATTGTAATATAGTGCTTGATGAAGGGGAAGTGGGGCTACCACAAAAAAATAATAAAAATTGCTATCATTTACTGAATGTTAGTGATGTGTCTGACATTGAGAAATGAAAAGACTTTGTGTGCATTATTTCATTTCATCTTCTCACTATCCCCACATGTGATGAGCAAACTGTGGTCCAACATTCCCAAGGTCACATGGCTCAAATGGCAGCACCAAGACTCAAAGAAGATAGTGACTGGAAAAGAGTTCCTGAAAATACTACTCAGCTGTGTCCCAATTAGACCTGAGGATGGTCAGAATATCATTTAATTGGAGAGAGAGAAAATTGTGGGAAGGGAGTGTACAATATCAGTAAGGGGGCTAAAAATGAGGTGCGACAATTTTAGGGCCTTCAGGAGGGAACAATGTGACCAGTCTGCTTCGTCCAGGCCCACCTGAACACAAATCTATACTAAAATAACAAGTGCAACTCTGATTCCCATAAGTTAGGGAGAGAACACAGAACAGGTGTCTCTTCCATGGCCAAGAAGGCAAGAGGCACCCTCCTCATTCAAAGGGATAAATGAATTCATTATCTTATCATGCCTCACAGCCTTTTAAAGTGAGGGGGATGGAGAAGGGAGGGAGGAAGCGAGGGAAGGGAGGGAAGGAAGGAAGGAAGGGAGGGAGGAAGGAGAAAAAGTCAGTAAAACAGAACCACTCTTTTTTTTTTTTTTTTTTTTTGCTTCGTTAAAAAATTTTTGGCTGCGTTGGGTCTTTGTTACTGTGTGCGGGCTTTCTCTAGTTGTGTCGAGCGGGGGTTACTCTTCGTTGCGGTGCAGGGGGCTTCTCATTGTGGTGGCTTCTCTTGCGGAGCATGGGCGCTATGCACCCAGGCTTCAGTAGTTGTGACATGTGGGCTCAGTAGCTGTGGTTCGCAGGCTCTAGAGCGCAGGCTCAGTAGTTGTGGCGCACGGGTTTAGTTGCTCCGCGGAATGTGGGATCTTCCCGGACCAGGGATCAAACCCATGTCCCCTGCATTGGCAGGCGGATTCTTACCCACTGTGCCACCAGGGAAGTCCCACCACTCTCATACTTACCGACTGCCCCAGGCCATGATCAGTGTCTTCATCTCCCTCCCCTTCCGTGGTTTGCTGCTATCAAGGAGCACTTTCCACACAGTACAGCCCTCACCACTCTTGGTCCTTCCAGCTCCAAACAGATCTGATTGCTTGGGGCTCCCAACCCCCTGTAATTCAAAAGTCATTTTTGAGAAGTGATGCTCTGAATGCTTACTCAGACCACTGCTCCCAAAACACATGTGATAGGGACAAAGTCACCTAATACCTCAGAGCCATTTCCTCTTCAGTAGAATGAAGACACCAGGTTCAGTGATCTATAAGGTTCTTTCTCAAAGAAAAAAAAAAAGAATAAATGAAAACTAAGAGGATAGCAACTATTAATGCAAATGGAATAAGTAGTCTATATATTCTGTCAGACATTTCCTGTTATGAAGAGTATTCTCTCTCTCACCCTCTCTCTTTCTCTCTCTCTCTCTCACACACACACACACGCACACACACACAAGTTGAAGACATCATAGATTTTAATATGCACCATTCCTTTATGTACTACTAATAAACAAAAAAGTGCTGTCAAATGACACACCATTGATTGTAAGATGCATCCCACTTTCAAAGATATTCAGCTGGATCCTAAAATCTATGAAATACACTGAGGTGCTGGGAGACTCACTTCTCACATTAAACCCTGACATATTACTAGCATTTGCTACAACATACCTGTACTACTCTATCAAATAGTGCAAAGTTCATTCTTATTTCTCCCTGTGATACATCCCACTTCCTATCTACTGATGGCTCTTCATACCCTCACTCCAGGCTCCCTGAAGTCTCAAGCTCCCATCTGTTTCCCAAATGTCTCCAGAACTTCCTAGAAGTGTCTCTTCCTCCTCATTATGATAATTTTTAACTTTTCTAGCTCCCCTGTCCCTTTGAAAATAATTCAGTCCTGTATCTCATTCTCTTAGGTCTTGTTAAATGATGGGAATAAAATTTATGACACAATTACAGCTAGAGTTTTCATGATGGGCAATAAAATTTTCAGATGTCAGCTTTTCGTCTTAATGTAGGCGTTCTTACAAAAGAAACCAATGTGTATTTATTGAGGAATAAAAAGGGTGGTATATGGAGAAGAAGAGTTTTGTTCCCTTTAAGTCATACTGTTTGATCACCATTTATTGCCTCAAATATGTAAGTCTGGGTGGCCTTCCTACCACAGGGGCTACCAAAAGTCTGAGAAACTTCACTTTCCTTTGTCTCCTGCAGGAATGCAGATGCAAAGCCTCAGAAATAAAGAAAATCTAAGCCGCTACTATGACCACCCACCTCTCCCTCCTCCCCTCTATCATCGTCAGCATCATGACCATCCTCCTGCTTCCCTCTTTGATTTCGCTCCTTTAAAAAACCCCTCAAAATTAATTTCCTTTCTCCAAGGATCTGTATAGGAACCCAATGCCGACACTTTGAATACTAATTGCATTTTGGGTTGTACCTTAATTTGGATCCTTATTTATTTTTATTTCTATATTATTTCCCTGTGGTAGATATAACTTAGAAGTGCATTTTACCTTTTTTTTTTAAATAAGAGGGGCATTAATTTATGAGCTCTTTGTAACTTTTTAGCAATTTTCTCCATTGAAAAACCCTTTCGTCGGTACCCAAACACACTGCTTAATGGGAACAAAACTTGATAAGATTTCTCTGATGGGCACTGTGGCAATATGCATCAAAAACCTTAATATTATGCAGGAATTTTAAACCCAGAAGTTTCATACCTAAGATCTTATTTTAAGGAGAAAATCTGAGATAGGTAGAAAAGTAAAGTTTAAGAATATTCATTAAGTGCATTTTATTCAATCAATATGAATTTGGTTAGGTAAGTGTTAGTGAATCCAAACAATGGATTATTAGGTAGCCATTATTGTCATATTGTTCAAGAATATTATTGACATGGAGAAGTTCATAATAAATTTCTAAACCAAAAACACAGGTTACAAAACAAGACTCTCGCTATTATACCATTTTCACATAGTATAAAGTTTAAAATGTTTAGAGTCAAAGACATCTTGGTTCAAACCTTGGTTCCTTGGTTCCCAGTTCTGTCACTTGCTCCTTACACAAACATGCGTAGGTTATTCAGCCTCACAAACCCTCAGTTTCCTCATATGTTATATAGAAATAATAATGTCCAGTTCTTAGGAAGATTAATTTAAATAATGGATGCAGAGCCCTAAGTACATGGCCCTACATATAATAAGTGCTCCATAAATGGTCCTCAACATGTGTGTCATTTGGGGGTTTTGATTACAGGTAACAGAAATAAATTTTGACCAACTTAAACAAAATTTATTGAAAATAATGCAGGAAAGTTGGAGAGCTAGGCCTCCAACCAGAAATAGGCAGAAACCACTTTAGCTTCAGGGGCTAGAAAGCAGGAATTACAGGACTGGTCTTGTAGTGGAGCAGCCTGGTAGAGACCTTGCTGCCCTGATAAAAGAATGCCAATCCCTTCACTGACCAATTTCACACATTCAAAATCAAAGTCCCAGCAGAGAGCTTCTATGGGCTGAGCTGAAGCCACAGCCCACCTTCTGGCCACAGGAGGCAGGAAAGAAACAATCTGCACCCCAATGTTCACAGCAGCACTAGTTACAACAGCCAGGACATGGAAGCAACTTACATGCCCATTGGCAGAGGAGTGGATAAAGAAGATGTGGTACATACGTACAATGGAATATTACTCAGCCATCAGAAAGAACAAAACAATGCCATTTGCAGCAACGTGGATGGACCTAGAGATGATCATAATAAGTGAAGCAAGTCAGACAGACAAAGACAAATATCATATGATATCACTTATGTGTGGAATCTAAAAAAATGATACAAATGAACTTATTTACAAAACAGAAATAGAGTCACAGATGTAGAGAACAAACTTATGGTTACCAGGGGGGAAAGGGGGGAGGGATAAATTGAGAAATTGGGATTGACATATACACACGACTATATAGAAAACAGATATAATAAGGACCTACTGTATAGCACAGGGAACTCTACTCACTACTCTGTAATGGCCTGTATGGGAAAAGAATCTAAAAAAGAGTGGATAATAGGTATATGTATAACTGATTCACTTTGCTGTACATCTGAAACTAACACAATGTTGTAAATCAACTATACTCCGATAAAAATTTTTTTAAAAAAAGAAAGAAAGAATCTGAGCCTTCAGAGCACAGGCAGCTGACCTTTTTTAATCTCATCAAGATGATACACAATGGTTGTAGGCTGACTCTCCCATAGGAAATCAGGGTGTGTAATGAAGGGTGTGTATGCTGCTGGGTGGCCATAAAATGACACATGTTCTTATAGCACATAATCATCAGGCAATTTTTTTTCATATTTTTTTCCATTATGGTTTGTCACAGAATACTGAATATAGTTCCCTGTGCTATACAGTAGAAGCTTGTTGTTTATCCATCCTATATGTAATAGTTTCCCTCTGCTAATTCCAAACTCCCACTCCTTCCCTCCCCCACCCCCTCCCCTTGGCAACCACAAGTCTGTTCTCTATGTCTGTGAGTCTATTTTTGTTTCACAGATATGTTGATATGTTTCGTATTTTAGATTCCACATATAAGTGATATCATATGGTATTTGTCTTTCTCTTTCTGACTTACTTCACTTAGTATGATAATTTCTAGGTTATGTTGCTGCAAATGGCATTATTTCATTCCTTTTGATGGCTGAATAATATTCCATTGAGCATGAGGTAATTTTGAAACGGAAAAAATATAAATCAAACATTTATTTTAAAAAGAAAGCTCTTTCACATACATGTGACCAGCATAAAGCCCTGTGAGGAGAGCAGGAAAGGAACTGTTTTCATTTTACACAGAGAAGCTGAGACTCAGGGAAGCTAAGGGACTAGCCCAAGGACTTTGCACTGGGTTTGGGGCAGAGCTGAGATGGGGTCATGACTCACTGTCTAAGGCTGTTCCCTAGGTGCTCAATGGAAATCGTCAAACATCTCCCAGCCTTCCCTGCTTCCCAATCCAAAAGTTCAAAGGACACAAGATTACTGGTTGGTGGTATTTCCCTTTCATAGGACTTGCTGGTCCCCCTGCTGCTGGGAGTTCAGGCCCTGAGCTGGAGGCCCTGCTGGAGGCAGGACAGTTGGCATAGCTGAGGGAGGCCAGGAGACTTGGCAGCCCGCCTTCATCACATTTGGGGGAGGGAGTGGAGAACCAAGGGCTGAGAAACCATTGGAGAATAAGTCAGGCTAGAGGAAGACAAAAAGTCAGGGGCCAGCCTGCAGAGGAAGTGTTACGGAGGACAGGCAGTGAGGAGACAGAAGAAGGGGGTGTTTTGAAGCCAAAGAATTGGCGAAATTGTTAAATCAGCCAGGAAGGGGCCCAGTGGTTACCAAGATCTCCTGCACCTGGCAGCAGAGAGAGAAAAGTAAAAGCCTCACCAAAGTGCCCTCCCCCTCTCCAATAAATCGCTTCTCGTGATTTACCATGATATTTGACATCTGAGTCACTGAGGGTTGTCTTCTGCTTTTTCCCTCTCCTTACAGCTTATAGAAGAGCCCACCAGAAAGAACAAACCAACTGCAAATTCCCAGATTCCACAAGTTACAATGATAACTGAATAGTTCTAGAAAGATTCTATTTAGGAGTCATCTTACCTAATATATGCATTTTTCAGTTAGAGACACAGAATTACAAATTTGTCCACATCTATTTATTTATATACCTTAAGACACTTAAAATGTGACTATCTAGACGAGGGCTTGGCAAAGGGCCATCTAGTGAATATTTTTGGTGTCGAGGGCCATATGGTCTCTGTTGTAATACTCAACTCTGCCACTGTAGAACAAAAGCAGCCATAGACAATATATAAACACATGGATATGGCTTTATTCCAATAAAACTTTATTTACAAATACAAGGTGTGGGCCAGACTTGGCCAGTAGGTTGCAGTTTTTCAACACCTGATCTAGACCTAGTTATTTATTAAACACCATGTGAACATCCCAGAAAAACATATGAGCAAATAGTGGGCATCAATTAAATTCCCACAGGAGTGATAGTAATAATGGCTACAATTTATAAAGCACTTCCTATGTGACTTTCCTCACTTAATTGCCCCACTGGTCCTGTGAGATGGATACTATATTCTCTCCATGTTTTCCGATAAAAAAATGAAAAACACAGGCAGGTCAAATAACCTGCCAATGGTCAGACAGCTAGGAGGTGGTATTTTCTGTATTTGAACCCAGATCCATCTCACTTAAGGACTCAAGTGTGCTTAACAACATCAGATAAAAGAATATAAATACCTAGAAGGCAGAATAGAAACTGTGTGAAGTTTCTCACAAAGCGTTTAATGTTTCCATGTTATTCTGAAGGAAACTTCCAGTAGTTTATATATTTTAACAATGCATCTATATCAGCAATTTGGATGAGGCATGAGTCTGCCTCTCTCTCTCTCTCTCTGTAACATTCATTTTGTTACCTCTTTCTTACGATCATTCTGTGGGGCTCTCTCTAGCACACACACTAAGATTTAAGGAAGGATATTAGCTGGAGCCCACCCACCTCACACACTGGGAAGCGAAAGGTCTCGAACACTGAGAGGAATTTAAGCCTGAAGGGAAGAAGAGGACAGCTCTTGATGATTATCCTAAATTTTTGAAACCAAACCAGGGAAGACTTGAGGAAATGACTCACTGAACGCAGGAGAAAGAAAAACAGCTGAGTGATGGCAGGAGAAAATGAGGATAATATAGCCTTACTGTTAAAGTGAGGGTTAGAAGTCCACAGAGACCCAGAAAGGAAACACTGAAATGGCTGAGTTACATTCCTGAAACTAACATGCAATATTGTTTTATCAGGCTTATGGCTGTTTGGGCCAAGAATGAGGCAGGAACAGATTTCTTCTTAACAGAGACATCATCTCATGTCTTTACTGTCCCTAGATTGTCTCCTCTGCTAGAGCCCTAAGGGGAAAACACAGCCATCTCTGTCCCTTCTATTCTTGAATCACAAAACTGGTTGGGGGGAAGGGGGGGGGAAAAAAAAAAAAAAAAAAAAAAAAAAAAAACTGGTTGTTCCTGACTCCAATGCTGAGATTGGCATGACAAACAGATGTACTATACTGCAGCCATTAAAAAATCTCCTAACATTTGTATTGAGTCCATTAAAAGACTTTGAGCCATGAACTCTTCAGCTATAAAGAATCCTGATAGGAAAAGTTTGGGAATGTGTTCAAGCATGAATACAGTCGGCTTTCACTTGGTAGATCATTAGAAACAAAATGAAACTATGGGGTAAGTAAACTTTGTCCTCAGCCTTTTCCTATCCATCTATCAAACTGTCACTGAATTAACCTTCTTAATGCAAAGCTCTGGTCATGTCATTCTGTGCACAAAGACCTGTTAAGTTAACACACAGCATTGGTCACGGTGCTGTGAAACAGACACTTTCATATATTGCTGGTGGAAGTGTAAATTGGTACAGCCTCTAAGGAGAGGATTTCTAAATGTCTATTAAAATTATGAATTGTACATGTCTTTGATCTAAGAATTTGTTCTATAGCTGTACCACATTTGTATGAAATGAAGCATTATAAGATTATTTGTTGTGATACTATAGTAAGAATAACAGGTTAGAGACACTTCTGCTCCTGGTTACAATGTAGGAGAGGTCACAGGAGGTCAAAGCTCTTGCTGCAACAACTGAAAACAAATGAATAAATGGAAAGAAACATGTTAAAGGCATCAAAGAGCTGTGGAGAACTGGATAAAGTAAAAGTCCAGAGGGAAAAGCCCTTCTTAGGGCTGGGAAGACATAGATACTCCAGGCTCTCAATCAAAAGCCTGTCCTAAAGGACAGAGAAAAACCAGGGACTGATAGAATCTTGCTAAAATTGTAAATCCAGCCCTACCGCAACTCAGTCTATGACTGAATTGAGGTAATTAGCCCCTGGCCTTACTTTCCTAAAAAAGAAAAAAGAAGATACCTCTCTAGTGAAAGATATCATCAGAAGGGTCTGCTGTTCTTTTATACACAATGCCCAGCATACAGTTGAAATGTATCATATATTGAAAAAAGCAGGAACAGTGATCAACAATCAAAAAATAAAATAGGGACTTCCCTGGTAGTGCAGTGGATAGGACTCCGTGCTCCCAATGCAGGGGGCCCTGGTTAGGGAACCAGATCCCACATGCATGCTGCGACTAGGAGTTCACATGCCACAACTAAGGAGCCGGTGTGCTGCAGCTGGGGGGCCCATGAGCCACAACTGAGGAGCCCACCTGCCTCAACTAAGAGCTGGTGCAACCAAATAAATAAGTAAATAAATATTTTAAGAAATAAATAAAATAAACACAAACCCAGAGGATTAGGATAATGAACTTATAATTAAAGTACAATACAGTAAGTATGCCTAATATGTTAAAGAAAACAAAAGAAATGACAAAGGATTTAAAGAGAGAACCAGAATCCACAAAATAAATGTATATTTTAGAACTGAAAAATAGAATTTCTGGATTTAAGAACTCATTGGGTTGCCTTAAGAGCAAACAGGACATAAAAGTCCTGTTGGTGAATTCAAAGATCAATCAATAGTAACTATGCAAACTGAACCACAGAGAGAAACTAAACTGGAAAGAAACAGTATGTCCATATATACAATGGAATATTACTCAGCCATGAAAAGGAATGAAATTGGGTCATTTCTAGAGACGTGGATGCATCTAGAGACTGTCATACAGAGTGAAGTAAGTCAGAAAGAGAAAAACAAGTATCGTATATTAACCCATATATCTGGAACCTAGAAAATGGTACAGATGAACCAGTTTGCAGAGCAGAAATTGAGACACAGAAGTAGAGAAAAAAATGTATGGACACCAAGGCGGGAAAGTGGTAGTGGGTGAGGGTGGGAGGTGTGATTAATTGGGAGATTGGGATTGACATGTATACACTGATGTGTATAAAATGGATGACTAATAAGAAAAAAAAAAGAAAGAAACAGTATGTCCAAATGTGAGACACACTCAAACAGTGTAATATACATGGAATGGAGTCCCAAAATGAGAGGTGGGAGAGAGAATGGAGCAAAAGAATATTTGAAAACATATAACTGAGAAATTTCCAGTAATGAAGAAAGACATAAACCCACCAATTCAAGAAGCTCAATAATCCCCAAACATGATAAATACAAAGAAAACTCATACCTGGACATATTATAGAAGCTGTTGGAAAAAAATGAGAAATTCTTAAAAGCTAGAGAGAGAAACACCCGTTATCTTAAGATTAACAGCTAACTTTTCAAAAGAAACTATGTGTGGTGGCCATGGACGTGCACTCCTCAGACCTTCTTTCAAGAAAGGCTGCTGCAGGGAGCATACCTGATTGACAGCTGCTGCACTTTCAGATCCACTGAAACCTTCATGCCAAGTCACACTCCCTCTGGGCTGCTTCCAGCCAATGAATGACCACAATGAATGTATTAGAACCAAGCCACATCCGTAGATGCAGATTTCTCTAACAGACAGCTTAAGCTCGGGAGATCTCCACTGGCCTGGCCAAGCATTTCTTACAACTGTTCCATAGTCTGAGGCTTTTATGACCCAGTTCTTTCTTCCTTCTCTTCTTTCACAGGTGTCAGAACTTCCTGGTTGTCTGAAGTTTCTCCCTACCTACACCTCTCCTTCTTCATTTATCTGTCACAGACATTTTTCCTCCAATAAATCTTCTTTGCATTTTTAATCCCATCTTGGTGTTTCCTTCTCATAGAACACACTATGGAAATCAGAAGACAATGTAACGATTTCTTTAAAGTGGTGAAAGAAAAAAAAAAAAACCCTGCCAATCTAGAATTATTTACCACTGAAAATATTTTTGTCAAACAAAAACAAAGAAAATTTATTGCCAGCAGCACACCATTGATGTAAGTACTACAGGGACTTCTTTAGACAGATGGGAAATTTTCCCAGGTAGAAACAAAGAAAATTGTGAGGAAATGAGAAGCACTGAAAAGAGTATACACTTGTGGAAAAACATAAAAGAATACTAACTCTTTAAATCAGCAGTGATAGTAACACCTTTTAGAGTTTAAAACATATAATATAAAATATATGACAACAACAGCACAAAAGGTAGGACGTGGCAAATGGAATCAAGTTAGAAGATTCTTACATTCTCCAGGAAATGTACTGGCGAGAGAGACTGTAATGAATTAAGGATGTGTATTGAAGTCTCCAGGGCAATGGCACTCAACTGGGAGCAATCTTACCCATCAAGAGACATTTGGCAGATAGATAGATAGATAGGTAGATAGATAGACAGATAGATAGCTGACAGAGAAGGAGAGAGAGAGAAGTATTGAGAGAGAGAGAGAGAGATTCGGCAGTATCTGGAGAAATTTTGGGTTGTCACAACTATGCCACAAAATCATCTTCAGTTGAGACACACTAACTAAAAAAAAGAGAATGTCAGAGTAGATGAAAAAATATAACCTAACTCTATGCTGTCTCTCAGAAACTTACTTCAAATGTAATGACATAGGCAGATTAAAAGAAAAAGGATGGAAAAAGAGGTTCTAGGCAAACGCTAATCGAAAGAAAGCTGGGGGCTTCCCTGGTGGTGCAGTCGTTGAGAGTCCACCTGCCGATGCAGAGGACACGGGTTCATGCCCCGGTCCGGGAAGATCCCACATGCCACGGAGCGGCTGGGCCCGTGAGCCATGGCCGCTGAGCCTGCACGTCCGGAGCCTGTGCTCCTCAGTGGCAGAGGCCACAACAGTGAGAGGCCCGCGTACCGCAAAAAAAAAAAAAAAAAAAGAAAGCTGGAGTGGCTGCATTAATATAAAAGTAAACTGCAAAGCAAAATAATTTACTAGGGATCAAGAAGGGCACCCCATAATGATAAAAGGCTCATTTCACCAAGAAGACATAGCAATTCTAAATATGTTTGTACCTTTATCTGGACTTCAAAAGGCATGAATCAAAAACTGATGGAACTACGATAGAAATAGACAAATCCACAAGTATAGTTAAAGACTTCAATTTGCCTCTCTCAGTAACCAATAGAACTAATAGGAAATGAGCAAGGATGTAGATGAACCGAAAACCATCAAACAAGTGGATCTCACTGAAATTATTAGAATCTTCTGCCTCCGACAGCAAAATACACATTTTTTTCAAGTGCATGTGGCACAGTTTCTAAGACAGACTATATTTCTGGTCATGAAGCAAATCGCAACACATTTAAAAGAACTGAAATCAAATAAAGTATGCTCTCTGACTATAACAGAATAAAAATAGAAATAATTATAGAAAGATAACAGGAAACCTCCTAACACTTGGAAATTTGAAACACCCTTCTAAATAAACCCATATATCAAATAAATCTCACGGGAAATTAGAAAATATTTTAAACTGAACAAAAATGAAAATACAACACATCAAAATTTGTGTGATGATTAAAAGCAATGCTTAGAGTGAAATTTATACCATTAAATGCTTACAGAAAGGACCTTAAGAAACTAGACAAAGAAGAGCAAACTAAATCCAATGCAAGCAGAAAGAATGAAATCATAAAGGCAGACGTAAATAAAATTGAAAAAAAGAAAAATAATAAAGTCAAAACAACCAAAATCTTGTTCGATAAAATACAAATTAACCTATAGCGAAACCTACAAAAAAAGAAAGAAGACATAAATCCTGATATTGGGAATAGAAGAGAAAATATCACTATAGACCCTGCACATAAGAAAAAATAAAGCAATACTGTGAGCAACGCTACACACAAAAATTTGACAACTTAGATGAAACTGACCAGTTCCTCAAAAACCACAAATACTATGACCAGTTCCTCAAAAACCACAAATACTAAAACTTATCCATGATGAAACAAATAATGTGAATAGCCCAAAACTATTTAAGAAATTGAATTCATGGTTTAAAATCTAGAAACAAATTACCCAGCACTTCTTTTTGTTTGTAGTGGGAAGATTTCAGGTTCTCTGAGTTCACTGTATTGCCAGCAGTGCAACTCTAGTAGGTTTTTTTTTTTAAACACCAATTTGAGCTGAATTTTCTGTTACTTAAAGACAGGTTTTGTTTTTTAATTTATTTATTTTATTTATCTTTGGCTGCGTTGGGTTTCGTTGCTGCACGTGGGCTTTCTCTAGTTGCGGCAAGCGGGGGCTACTCTTCGTTGTGGTGTTCGGGCTTCCCACTGCGGTGGCTTCTCTTGTTGCAGAGCACGGCCTCTAGGCACGCAAGCTTCAGTAGTTGTGGCACACAGGCTCAGTAGCTGTGGCTCGCGGGCCCTAGAGCGCAGGCTCAGTAGTTATGGTGCACGGACTTAGTTGCTCCGCGGCATGTGGGATCTTCCCAGACCAGGGCTCAAACCCATGTCCCCTGCACTGGCAGGCGGATTCTTAACCACTGTGCCACAGGGAAGCACAAAGACAGACTTCTAAAACATAATTTTCTGGGGTTCAAAATAATACTATAGTTGTTGAGTGTCCAAATACAATATTGAGATGACCCAGACTAGTAATTATAAAAGAGTGGCAGCAATCATTAGTGGTGGTGTGTGGTGGTAGTATTAGAGTATAATAATAATAACTATGGGACTTCCCTGGCGGTCCAGTGGTTAAGACTCTGCATTCCCAACGCAGGGGGCACATGTTCGATCCCTAGCTGGGGAACTAAGATCCCACATGCTGTGTGGTGCAGCCAAAAAAAAAAAAAAAAAAAAGAATTGTGGCTAAGAGATACAAAGCACTTATCTGCGGCACTCTGCAAAACACTTATATTTGCAGTGGGCAGCACAGTACTGTATTGGGTTGGCCAAAAAGTTCGTTCAGGTTTTCTGTAATTTTTTTGGTGAGACCTTACGGAAAAACCCAAACAAACGTTTTGGCCAGCCCAATAGAAGAAACAGAAGTACAGACACGAGGTCAAAACAAAACAAAACAGTGAAATGGAGTATCAAGTGGGATTTTCTGGAGAACAGTTTTCTTCCCAGCCTACTGTTTGGCTGTGATTCTCTTGTTCTGGATAGACTAAAACTAAAAACATTGCCATTTTTTCCCACCCATAGGAAAATGCCTGAAATGGCACATAACTGTTCTCCAGGAAAGTGCTCCCAGCCTGCGAAAAGCCAAGTCCTGGCAGCATCAAGATCCTACCAAAAGAGAGGTGCAGATTGTGCTTCTCGTCTTTTTTACCAATTAGACCACAGATCCATCACCTGTACTTGCTGAGGTCTCCCAGGGCCTTCTGAAACACACACAGACACACACACACACACACACACACACACACACACACACACACACACACACATCATGAGCAGTGAATGGGCACAGAGTGCCTGGGAGAGCTACCAGCTTAACAGGAGGAATGCTTCAGTGAGATGGTCAGTCTTTATGCTGATGTAACAATGATCTTCAAAAAAAGTATGCAGGGCTTCCCTGGTGGCGCAGTGGTTGAGAGTCCGCCTGCCGATGCAGGGGACACGGGGTCGTGCCCCGGTCCAGGAAGATCCCACATGTCACGGAGCGGCGGGGCCTGTGAGCCATGGCCGCTGAGCCTGCGCGTCCGGAGCCTGTGCTCCGCAACGGGAAAGGCCACAACAGTGAGAGGCCCGCGTACCGCAAAAAAAAAAAAAAAAAAAAAGTATGCAGATTCACCTTGTTTACTTATTGAAATAAGACCCTGAAAGGGCTACTATGCAGTGTTTAGAACTATGCCCATAAACTTAGTAATTTCAGGTAACTACTATCCAATAATCTCCTGAAAGTTGAAACAAAAACGTACATGCAAGGGAACTGAAAAAACAAACAGATGAGCACCACTTATTTCTACACATTCTCCATTTTAATGAGGTCCAAGAAAACACATTCCTGCCCTTATTAATCAGCTGCCAACATGAATGGGATTCTTCAGCTATGAGAAAATGTCTTTTGAAGGGTACAGGTTGGTTAATATTGGAAATTCTTATGTACTTTGGGAGATAACACTATTTGCTCTGATAATGACCAGTGCTTTTTTCTTCCTTTTTATCTGGACTTGTCAAGAATCGGTCATGTCATTTTGCATTTTTCCTTTTTCTCTCCCTCAACCTTGCCCTCTTTGGGATTAATGCCAGCAACATGTTTTCCTGATAGGGTGGTGGATATAATCCAGTATTGACATTCCCTATGTTAAATAAAATCTTGAGATTTAAGAGAAGTTCTCATTTAGGAATAATAAATAAAGGTCACAATGTGGAGCAGCTGCAAACTGTGCCAATGCAAGTGTTCAGCTTTATGACTTTGAAATTTTATTGTAAATCAATTTACTGGTATTGTTTTACACATCAGGTAGAAGGAAGATGGATGGATAGAAACAAAGGAGAGAGAAAAGAATGGAGGGAGGGAGAGAGAGAGAGAGAGGGAGTAAGATATCCAAGTTGGGATTCAGATACTTGGAGGAGTAAGACAACTTCGAAAGGCAAAAAGAAAATAAAGCCAACTCTGGAATTTCCAGCTACCTATTGGTTACTGTTTGGAAAGAATTGCTCACTGACAGATGGAAATTAACTCTCAGCAAAAAGATCCCATTCTAGGGGCTTCCCTGGTGGTCTGGCGGTTAAGGCTCTGCGTTCCCAATGCAGTGGGCCTGGGTTCAATCTCTGGTCAGGGAACTAGATTCCACATACCCCGACAAAAGACCCCGCGTGCCGCAACTAAAAGATCCCACACGTGGCAACAAAGATCCTGCATGCCTCAACTAAAGACCTGGCGCAGCCAAATAAATAAATAAATAAATATTTTTTAAAAAAAGATCCTATTCTAGATACATGTATATGTATAACTGAACCACTTTGCTGTACACCTGAAACTAACACAACATTGTTAATCACCAATATAAAATTAAAAGTTAAAAAGATCCTATTCTGAGTTCTATACACCTAGGATATAGACGGTTCTCAGTAAATATTCGATAAATTAATAATGAACGAATAAATGTGTAAGTTTCTTTTCGTATGTTAGCAAAACTGAAGCCTGCGTATGTTTAGTGAGTTGCCCAAAATCATATTGAAGACTTAGGTGCCTAAAGTATAATAGATGGAAAATGTAAGAAAGATCACCAATTGGGACCGATTCTGGCTTGGGGTTTGTTTTGTCATTTCGCCTCCTGGGTCTCTAGATTGCAGAGGGCAGGGACTCATCTATATTGGTTTTTGATCTTCCTTCAATGCCTAGCTCAGTCTCTAGTACATACTAGATATTCAATGGATGCTTAAATATCTACCATTGCCTCTTCTGTAAAATTTAGTTTCCCCATGTGAAAACTGAGGAGACTGGCACCAAAGCTTTCTGGGTACTCCTTCCAGTTCTATGCCACTGTAAGAGGATCTATGCTCTCAGTCCTCATTTCATCACCCACTTTCCAACTTCCACTGCTAAAGTTGTACGGGAAGGCAAATACAGGTGTGTGAGGTTCCAACGTCCTTTCTCCAGTGTTATACCATCATCCCTCTGAGCTCTTATTTCCACAAGAAAAACCACAAAAATGCAGTCTTAATGGAAAACAGTGAATCAATCAATTACTTCATTGTCTATTTTGTAAAATGAGTTCCAGAATCACCACAGACCTCCCAATCTCTCAACCTCAGCAACCAAAGATTCCCCAAACTTTCACATTAGGTGGCTCCAGCCACTCCTCCCTAGAGGGGAAGCCAAGTAACATTCTTTCTCCACGTCTTCCGCGGGGGTGGGTGCTCAACAGGAATAAACAGCCTGGGGAAAAAAACAGCAGCTCCGCGGATTATAGGATGGCGTCCTGGAGAGAGAGACGAATTCTCCCACACTCCTAATGCAAACCCTTCTCCTTCCTTTCATGACACCCCTCTGGCGAGAAAAATGGTCGCAACCCTGAAGCATGGACAAGAGAATCCGTGGAATTGGCAGTATAAGGGAGGGAGGGAGGGAACCCATCCACCCAGAAGAAACATGTTTTTCTTCTTTGGGGGACTCCTTTCCTGAGGAGGGGCAGTCCCGGCACTGCCTCACCCTGGGTGACTATGGGGTCATTTAGAGTATCCTGAGGAGTGTCCTGACCAGGGAGTTAAGAATTCCAATTTGACCTCTGACAGACTGCATGACTTGGGAAAAGTCACTTTCCTCTCTGAGTTTCAGATTCTGAAATTTTTAAAATGCATTTGCCCTTTTAAGTGGTTACAAGATTCCTTTTTAAAAAATACTTTTCTTAAATCATTATGTTGTACAGCTGAAACTAACATAATGTTATATGTCAATTACATCTCAATTAAAAAGTACTTTTCTTATTATAAAAATAACAATATTGTAGCCACTTAAAAATACAGATACATTTAAAGAAAAATAACAATCATAATCACTGTTAACACTTTTGTGTATTCCTTTGGTGAGACTGCTGGGCTTTTAGTATCGCTGAACATACAACTCCCAGTGAGGGTTGCCCCTTTAATATCTCTCTGACGCTCACACCTGTGCCAACAACGCTGTCCATATAGTAGGGAGTTGGCAAATCCCCATTGATAACTAAGTCCCTGTAGACTGTGACATAGTCTTATTTTTTAATAGATCTTTATTGGAGTCTAATTGCTTCACAATACTGTTTTAGCTTCTGTTGTACAACAAAGAGAATCAGCCATATGCATACATATGTCCCCATATCCCCCCCTTCTTGAGCCTCCCTCCCACCCTCCCTATCCCACCCCACTAGGTCATCGCAAAGCACCGAGCTGATCTCCCTGTGCTATGCGGCTGCTTCCCACTAGCTATCTACTTTACATTTGGTAGTGTATATATTGTGACATAGTCCTTTGAATGCCCTTGGTGATAAGTCATGTGAGGCTAGTTTTGAATACTGGAAAAGTCACTTGAAGACAAATCTGATTTGATTTGATTAGAAGAACAATCAAGCTAGGTACCTCCATCTGGTGTACGTGAGGATCATCATCGTCACTATAAAGACTTTTTCACCTTTCTCTGAAGTTTCCAAAATTTTTGATGCTTAAATGTACAGAAGGAGAGGGATAAATTTCATTATTTTAGACCCAGATTTCCCAAAATGTGTTCTGTGACACCTGCTGCAGATGTTCCCCTGGAAAAGAGTTCTGTGCTCAAAGGGGTCTGGGGAGAGCTACCCACATTACTCCCTTAATGACTCACTGCGCTCATTTAACGTACTGAAGGCTCGGAGATTCCTCTGCAAAGAAGGCCCTTTAATTTTAACTAACTGCGTTTCCTAAACATATTTGAGTTCAAGACATTGACTGAGAATGTCACATCAGTTTGCCTATCAGTCATGACAAACAGTCCAGTTTGGTGGACAAGCACACAGACGTCTGTGGGCACACAGCTTAACTTTTCTGAACCTCAGGCTCCTCTTCCACAAGATAAAGATTGAAACTTTACCTACATCACAGGACTACTCTAAATTCTAAATGAAATAAAGCATGTAAGGAACTTACAGCAGTGACTGGCACATAGCAAGCGTTCAGATAAATGGAGCTCTTATTATTTATTAGCTGGGATAGATAAGATAATGAGGAGAGGATGAGGATGAATAAAATTTGTGGAGGAGGGGAAAGGTAACAAGGACAGTGATTCCTCTTAACTGGGATGGCAAGTTGTTGCCTGGACACAGGAAATCTATTTTTGGCCCTAAGGCAATCTGGATTCCAGACAGGATCCCCAAGTACAGAACACCTAAAAACTTTTTCTAAAATATAAAATTCTTATTTTTAAATACATAGCTGAACTGGTGAGAAAGAGGAAGAAATAACAAGAAAGTACAAGTCCAAAGAAGAAAGTAAGCACTGGAACCACCTTTCACTGAGGGTCATTTCACAAGTCTCTAGTAGATGACTGTTTGGGTTTAATGGCCTAAGCTCAAGTGGCAAAAAACAAATCCTGAGACAACTGCAATGTAAGAGGTTGTATTATAGACCACCGTATAAATTCAGGAGCCCCTAAAAGACAATGAGGTCAGTGGATAAACAGGAAAAACAATTCATAAGAGGATGGGTAGTGGGAACACTATAGAGCTCAGGCTATTTCAGCCTTAGCTCTAGATGAAGCAGAACAAAAGAAAAAATATCTCCCCTGATAATTCCTAACTCACCATGAGCCCACCCTCATGCAGGTTTGGAGCTAAAACTCATACCATCTAAGCAGCTTCAGGTTGATAGCATCATTGAACACCTGACAGAAGCAAAAACCAATCCTCTCTTGAAGAACACACTTAAAGACAGGCCTTAAGGATGCCAGAGGAATTGGTACACAGTTTTAAAAGTTGCTGAGTGTATTTGGAAACAAGTCATCACCATCATCATCATCATCATCATCATGAAATAACTAAACTGTAGGGTCAGCTTTAAACAGACAGCAGATGCTGGAATTACCAGATACCAAATACAAACTAAGTTTAAGGAACTGTACAAAAGTATTTAAAGTATCAAAATTGATGAGATAAAGTGGAAAAAGACCAAATTTTTAAATGTCTAAAGATTAAAAATTAATAGTTAAAATTTGAACCTCAATGGAAGGTTTAAATATTGGTTTAGACACAGATGAAAGGAAAACTAGTGACCTGGAAAATAGATCTGAAAAAATTACACAGAATGAAGCATTTTATTTGAAGGAGAGACTGACAAATCTGCTACCATAGTAAGAGATATTAATGTACATTTCTCCATAATTGACAAAGAAGCAAATGAAAAAAAAAGGTAAAGCTCTAGAAGATTTTACTGCACAGTCCCCCTGTTCCCCTGTTTGGATTTTCAGTTCCTGGGAGGGATGGTGTCATCAGCTGCCAGTCACTCAGCCCTTAGTGTAAACTATTTTACCTGGTTCTTCCCCTGTGATAGCTAGCTTAAAATGACTATAAGGAAAAGAGATTTTAAATGCACCTCAAGCCTCTTTTCCTTCAAGAAGCCTTCCCACAAGACTCTCCTGAAACTAGACTTCAATAAGGCTTATGTTTCTGTGCCTTCTGCCTCTTAATGTTTGCTACGTTGCATAATTCCAGTTGTTTTTTCTTTTATTTTTATTTGTCTTCCAACATAATACAAGCACATTATTAAAATTTTGCAAAATACAGATAAGGCGAGAAGAAGGAGAAGAAGAAAAGGAGGTGAAGGGAAAGGGGAGGGGAAGGGGAAGAGGAGGAGGAAGGGGAAGAAGAAGAAGGAAAAAGAAAGAAGGAGAGGAAGAGGAAGAACAAGAAGGAAAAACAAGAAGAAGGAGAGGAAGAGAAAGAAGGAGGAGGAAGGGGGGAGGG
>NW_020175199.1:4973868-5014524 GCF_003031525.2 Neophocaena asiaeorientalis asiaeorientalis
AGGGGGAGGGGAGGAGGAGGAGGAGGAGAAGGGAGAAGGAGAGGGAAGAGGAAGAAAAAGAAGAAGAGGAGGAGGAGGAAGAAGAAGAGGAGGAAGAGAAAGGATAAAATTTAAATGACCCATGATCCCACTATTCATAGATAAGCATTGTTAGTGTTTTAGTATATTCTTTTCAGTTTTTTAATCTGTAATGAAATTCATTCACTGTTTAACACCTAGCACACACCTCACCCTGTTCTAGCATTTGGGCAGAAGTAGTGAAAAGTAAAGTTCCTACCCTCATGGCACTTACATTTTTTCTATACTTTCATATATGTAAATATGTATACTTTTAATTTTAAAACAAATCAAGAGAAAAGAACAAATAAGGTTATCAGTTAGCAATTATTCATGTTATTCATGTACCTGTTACTTTCCTCGTGAGGAATTAGATGGCAGTAATCATAGTATTCTTCATATCACCTGGCAGAGTATCTGCTTATAGAAGGCACTTAACAAAGTTCTGTGGGTCCAAAAGTTGAGAAGGTCAAAGGGAGCAGGGAAAAGGCTAGAGGCAACTGGAATCACGTGTCCCTCACATCTTTGGGCAGACCCTAGCATCCTGGCAAGCCAGCTCCTTGGTGGGGGGCAGGGGTCCTAATTTGTAGTGTCAGCTGATTTCCATAGTGTAAATACTCCCACTTGGCCAATTTCAAGTTTCCAGTGTTACGTCTCTAAACACAAAGTTTAGAAAGGTGCACTGGAGAACGGGACCTTCTCTCAGGAAGAAAAGAGGAGCACAGAGAGAGGCTGGGATGACAGAGATCAACCTCACCAAATCCTCCTTTTGGCCTAGTATGCTTTCCTTTTATGAATCCTGTGCTGATCTCCAGATAATCAGAGAGTTGCCTAGAACAAATGAAGACCTGCTCTGAGCAAGACCACGGTGTTGCATGGGATATAGAAAATACAGAGTCATGATGTAGTTAGGGAAGAGGTCAGAACGATTGCTAGGTGATTAGTTTTAAAATTGGTAGAGAATGTATAACTGATTCACTTTGCTGTACACCTGAAACTAACACAACATTGTAAATCAATTATACTCCAATAACATTTTTAAAAAATATATTATGAAAGTATTTCACTGTATAGCCATTCAGCTAAATGATAGCACTGACGCTTTGGATTAACCTATTCTTGTCTTTTCTGCTGATTTACTTTTTCCTTTACATTTCGGCCACCTCAAAAATGCATTCAAAAGGACAATTAACAAATAAAATTACATATTATAAAAAAAAAAGGTAGAGAAAATGATCTCTCTCAGAGATAAGATTTTTTATGGAAGTCCAGATGCAGTATAATGAGGGCTCTCATGTCAGACATATGACATGAGAGGATCAAAATCCTTACTCTGCCACTTGCAGGTTCTGTGATCTTAAGCAATTAATTAGTAAGTCTGTGTCCAGACTGTTATGAGAATTAAATAAGACAATGCATGGACAGTCATCACATGGTGCCTGGTACACAGTCAGTACTCAACAAATACTAGAGTTAATAACTGTACCGATATCAATAGTGTTTGTCATACGGCATGAACAAAGACAATAAAATAGAAAAGATAGGGGTTGTTTCATGGACTAGCCAGTAATCTAGTTTTCTCAGAATCTGTGTGATTAATGGAAGATAAGATTGGATAATTATTTGGGGAGGGTATTGAGAGCCAGGCTGAGGAGTTTGTGAGTTTGCACTTAATTTTATAAATGATGGAGAACCGGTAAAAATTCAGCGACTTCATCTGAGCTGCATTTTGGGAAGATCAAGCTTGAACTTTTGCCACTTTCACAGACAGGCTTGGTAGTTTCTGCTAATATCTGAGCAGATGAAGAAAGTGTTGAGTGTGGTCACAGGACCTGGGCGGTCAGGACTTTGCTCTCCGGGATCTCCCTGTGGCCTCATCCCTGGGGATAACTTGCCTCCAAAGCAGGCAGCAACTATTTTCCTGGAATGATGCAAAGTCCACTTTTCCCTCTCTTACTCTGTTATTTTTTGGCCCACGGAGTCACTAAATATAAACATCCTTGAAAAGGATCCCAAGCCAATTCATTCCAATGAGCATAAGAGTTATCTAGGAACTGAAGGGACATACTAAGACCCATCAAGATAAGCCCACTTCCATGTCACAGTCTGTAATATCTTTGACCAAGTTTCGGGGGGAACCAGGTCACTAACAATAGCTTTTCACATTTCTCATTATCTTATGTAAGAGGCTAGTTTTTCAAGTTTGTTGACACATGAAGCAAATAAGCTGTTAGAGAAGTCTGTTGCAAAACTCGAAACAAAATGTATCTCAAATAGTTTACAACCGCTGAGAATCAGGGGTTGGGAGGTGGCCCAAAAATTCCTGCTTCCTGTGGAAAGAACACTCAGCTCAGTGGGATACGTTCATCTGGTTGTGATATGTAAATGATCTCCGTTGTGTATTTACACTTGAAATTTTCACTGATTCCTGTTATTTCAGACCACATACGCCCACACAACTATGGTTACTTGGAATCCTTGACTGGAATACATCAGGAGTAATCGGGCTGGTATGCCATCTTTTGTTGATAACTGGAAACTTTTGGACACAACACAAGAAGTTAACAGATTGCCCTGAACCTAGCCATATGCTTGAGGAGTTACAGCAACAATAATTTTCTGCATATTTCTACCTGGAACTCAAGAAGAACTTTGTGACTACTGCACAGGTCTAGCCCTAACGGTCTCCAGAATAGTATTTCATAAACAGAAACAAGATCCTTGCCTAATAAATTATTCATAGACCTAGTTGGGACCCCACATTGCACAAGACCTATTCAAAGGGCCTTTCTTTTATTAAACTACAGTCAGGCCACAGGGCAAAGATAAAGGTTTCCATTGCAAGGCAAATTAAACACCCCCATGCAATTTATCATGTGTACTGATTGAAACTGGAGGACTCAATGGGATGTTAAATATTTTCCACATCTGATTATAAAAGTGAGAGAAGAAACACACATGGAGATGATTACATTTTGGATAAAATTTGGGAAGCCAAGGAGGCTTATTTTTTTTAATGTTATACCACATTTTCCTCCCCTAAATACTAGCGAAAGAGTCACTTTTCTAGAAAAACCTATTAGATCAAAACTAGTCAGTCAAGATGGGGAGGCAAATTTGATTCACAGGATACAGAAACAAAACTCTAATTAAACATCGAAGATAAACACAATAAAAGCTTTTTAAAAATACCCCACAACACTGGGTATACATCAGAGAAAACAAAATTTACGTAAAGAAAACATGGTGTATTAATTGTTCAGATAATGTGAAATAACAGCATTATTAATATCAGATGAGGTCAATAAAAGCCAGGATGGTGAAAACCTTAGCTGGGCTTTGGGTAGGGTCATAACTTAGTGGAAGGGAGGGACCATGATTAGTCTAGAGAGCTTAAGACTGAAAAACCAGAGATGAAGCTTCCAATCTCGCTTTGCCACTAACAAGCTATGTGATGTTATTCTTATTCTCTCTAATCTCAGTTCCCTTCTCAGTAAAATGAGGAGGCCAGCAATAGGCACATGAAAAGATGCTCATCATCACTAATTATTAGAGAAATGCAAATCAAAACTACAATGAGGTATCACCTCATTCTGGTCAGAATGGCCATCATTAAAACAAATGCTGGAGAGGGTGTGGAGAAAAGGGAACCCTCCTACACTGTTGGTGGGAATGTAAATTGGTGACGCCACTATGGAGAACAGTATGGAGGTTCCTTAAAAAAACTAAAAATAGAGCTACCATATGATCCAGCAATCCCACTCCTGGGCATATATCTGGAGAAAACCATACTTCAAAAAGATACACACACCCCAAAATACATTGCAGCACTATTTACAAGGGTCAGAATATGGAAGTAACCTAAATGTCCATCAACAGAGGAGTGGATAAAGAAGATGTGGTACATATATACAATGGGATATTACTCAGCCATAAAATAGAACAAAATAATGCCATTTGTAGCAACATGGATAGACCTAGAGATGTGTGAAGTAAGTCAGACAGAGAAAGACAAATATCATATGATATCGCTTACACGTGAAATCTAAAAAAAGGGTACAGGGACTTTCCTGGTAGAACAGTGGTTAAGAATCCGCCTGCCAATGCAGGGGACATGGGTTCAAGCCCTGGTCTGGGAAGATACCACACGCCATGGAGCAACTAAGCCCAGGTGCCACAACTTCTGAGCCTGCGCTCTAGAGCCCACATGTCACAACTACTGAAGCCCACACACCTAGAGCCCATGCTCCTTAACAAGAGAAGCCACCGCCAATGAGAAGCCCGCACACGGCAACAAAGAGTAGCCCCTGCTCGCCGCAACTAGAGAAAGCCTGCACACAGCAACGAAGACCCAACGCAGCCAAAAATAAATAAATAAAAATAAGTAAATTGTTTTAAATGGTACAAATGAACTTATTCACAAAACAGAAATAGAGTCACAGATGTAGAAAACAAACTCATGGTTCCCAGTGTGGAAAGGGAGGGGAGGGATAAATTGGGAGATTGGGATTGACATATACACACTGCTATATATAAAATAGATAACTAATAAGGACTTACTGTATGGCACAGGGAACTCTACTCAATAGTCTGTAATGACCTATATGGGAAAAGAATCTAAAAACGAGTGGATATATGTATATGTATAACTGAATCACTTTGCTGTACACCTAAAACTAACAAAACATTGTAAATCAACTATACTCCAGTAAAAATTTAAAAAGAACTTCCCTGGAGGCACAGTGGTTAAGAATCTACCTGCCAATGCAGGAGAAACGGGTTCAGATCCCTGGTCTGGGAAGATCCCACATGCCGTGAAGCAACAAAGCCTGTCTGCCACAACTACTGAGCCTGCGCTCTAGAGCCCACGAGCCACAACTACTGAGCCCGCGTGCCAACTACTGAAGCCCGCAAGCCTAGATCTCGTGCTCCACAACAGGAGAAGCCACCACAATGAGAAGCCCGCACACTACAATGAAGAGTCGCCCCCACTCACCACAACTGAGAAAAGCCCACATGCAGCAACGAAGACCCAACACGGCCAGAAATAAATAAATAAATTTTTTTTTAATTAAAAAGAAAAGAAGATCTGGTATATATACAATGGAATACTACTCAGGCATTAAAAAGAATGAAATAATGCCATTTGCAGCAACACAGATGGACCTAGAGATTATCGTACTAAGTGAAGTAAGTCAGAAAGAGAAAGACAAATACCACATGATATCACTTATATGTGGAATCTAAAATATGACACAAATGAACTTATCTACGAAACAGAAACAGACTCACAGACAGAGAGAACAGACTTGTGGTTGCCAAGGCGGAGGAGGAGTGGGGGAAGAAGGGACTGGGAGTTTGGGGTTAGCAGATGCAAACTATTATATATGGGATGGATAAACAACAAGGTCTTACTGTATAGTACAGGGAATTACATTCAATATCCTCTAATAAACCATAATGGAAAAGAAAAAACAATGAGGAGGCCAGGCTATATTATCTTTTACTCTCTCTACCCATGCTAAAATTCAACTTCTTGCTTTCTCTCTCTTTCCTTACATTTCTGGTCTTACCTCACATGAAATAAACGTTTTTAAGAAAATCAAGAGTATTATCATTAATAGACTTTTTTTTTAATTTTTTGGCCAGGCTGCACAGCATGTAGGATCTTAGTTCCCTGACCAGGGATTGAATTCACGCCCCCTGCAGTGGAAGCATGGAGTCTTAACAACTGGACTGCCAGGAAAGTCCCAATGGGATTTTATATTGAAAGCTTTCTGCAAACAAATGGCTCCTTTCTTTTTTTTTAATTTATTTATTTTATTTTTGGTTGAGATGGGTCTTCGTTGCTGCACACAGGCTTTCTCTTGTTGCAGCTAGTGGGAGCTACTCTTTGCTGCAGTGCGTGGGCTTCTCACGGCGGTGGCTTCTCTTGTTGTGGAGCATGGGCTCCAGGCATGCAGGCTTCAGTAGTTGTGACGTGCGGGTTCTAGAGCACAGCCTCAGCACTTGTGGCGCACGGGCTTAGTTGCTCCGCGGCATGTGGGATCTTCCAGGACCAGGGCTCGAACCTGCGTCTCCTGCATCGGCAGGCGGATTCTTAACCACTGCGCCACCAGGGAAACCCCGTTCTTTTATTCATTCAACAAAAATTGATTTCAAAGCCCAGTACCTGTTGTGAACCAGATACTCTACTATTCCATAAAAGGCTTCCCATGTAAAGTGTAAAAGTGAATAGGACAAATTACCTGCCCTCAAGGAGTTGAGAGTCTGCTGATGGAGACACACATAATCTTAATAAAAGGTACAAGTAAATGATAGAGGTAAGCAACAGCAAGCTTTGGGAGAATGAAGAAATGATATCCCCTCATTAGATGGGGAAGGCTTCCTAAGGGAGGAGACACCTGAGCTAAAGGATAAGGAGGGGTTAGCTCTTCTAGTTAGAGAAGAAAGAGGGCCAAAGTACAGAAGAGCAGAAGCAAAGAGAATTACACACAGCTAGGAGTCACTAGAACATAAAGCACAGGGTAAGGAAGGGCAGGACAAGACGTAAGCAAGGACTAAGATAATGGAAATCCTGGTTTTTTATTTTAATCTAGATCTACTGATTCAGAATCTCTTGGGATGAGGTCTGGGGTTCTGCATTTTAAGAGAAATATGCCGGTATTTCAGATACCACCTAAAGTTTGAGAATCATTTGTGTTAGGTGCTTTTACATCCATTATTTTTACTTAATTTCCGCCACAATACTATGAGATATGGGAGTTGGAGTTCAAGGAAAGATTTCATTCCCTAGGAGAACTGACGAGAACACAGATATTATGCACTGAATAAACACTGGGATAGGTGAATAGACAACTATCTCAGGAACAGAGAAAAAAACTGGGACTTGGGTGCCAGAAATATGCTTCAAAATGGAGATTTAGTCTCTAAAAGCCAAATATCCAGGCAACAGACTGAAGTATAGGATCAGATATAATAAATACGAGCAGTTGAAAACACCTCCAACAACCTCAGTTTCTAATCTGTAAAATGGGAATAATAAAATCTTTCAAAGACCATGTAGACTCTGAGACACTGCCTTACTTGCAAACTAATAGATTAGCCTGCCACAGTTTCATAGGTGCTAGTAGAAGACATACAATTCCTGGGTCAGAGGCAAAGGACAGTTACTTAATGGCAACAGCAGTAGCCAGAGGATCAGCCATTTCTGTGCTGGCTCCCCAAAAGCCCCATTTCCCACATGGAGATGCAAAGAAGGTTGTGTTACAAAAGAAGAACCCTGAGTTTAAGGAACATGAATCATTTATAATGGTCAATAAACATGTCTCTCCTTCACTCTGACAGGAAACACCATTTCTATCTTCCAAGGCTGTTTGTTATACAAGCATCCTTCAAAAGTTAGTCTGGGGGACTTCCCTGGTGGCGCAGTGGTTGGGAATCCGCCTGCCAATGCAGGGGACACGGGTTTGAGCCCTGGTCCGGAAGATCCCAAATGCCCCGCAGCAACTAAGCCCGTGTGCCACAACTACCGAGACTGCACTCTAGAGGCTGGGAGCCACAACTACTGAGCCCACGTGCCACAACTACTGAAGCCCACACACCTAGAGCCTGTGCTCCGCAACAAGAGAAGCCACCACAATAAGAAGCCTGCGTACTGCAACAAAGATTAGCCCCCGCTCACCGCAACTAGAGAAAGCCTGTGTGCAGCAACGAAGACCCAAGGCAGCCAAAAATAAGTAAATAAAATTTTTAAAAGTTAGTCTGAAACAAAGGGGAGCCAGTGCCTTGCTCACAAGATGTGCAGAAATGCAAGAGACCCTCAGAGAATTGTCTCCTCATAATAGAGACTTTACAGGACGATATAATAGTTAAATGGTTTAAAGCATGTAAGTTATTTAACAAAATGTTGTTTTTTGTGTTTTTTTTGGTACACGGGCCTCTCACTGTTGCGGCCTCTCCCGTTGCGGAGCACAGGCTCCGGATGCGCAGGCTCAGCAGCCATAGCTCACGGGCCCAGCCGCTCTGCGGCACGTGGGATCTTCCCGGACCGGGGCACGAACCCGCGTCCCCTGCATCAGCAGGTGGACTCTCAACCACTGCGCCACCAGGGAAGCCCTAACAAAGCGTTTAGAATGCAGAAATGGCTCAGTATAAGTAACTGCTGTTATTACTGTTATAGCAATTGTCATTTTGGATTTTGTTGCTGTTATTACACATTACTCCCATTACAGCTGGTTCATGGTTTACCCACCAGCCTATAACCTACCTTGATCAGGAAGAAGACTGATCCAGGAACTTGGAGTAGGGAGGCTAAATGGCCTGCAGTGGGGCTAAATGGCCGAGGAAAGGAGAGTAAAAAGGGCAGAGTGGTCATTAGAGATACGGCCCTTGGGCATCTCAGTGGTGACAGCATGATCAGTCCTCTGCAACCTGTGATAACAGGGTAAGTGATAAATCTGGTGACTGTTGTCAGAGGCTTCAACCTCTATTATTTTGTTTCCTTCTCTATCCAAACAGAATCTGAAATTTCCTAACACAGCATCCCCTACCTGGAATACCTTCCCCTCCCCTCTCTACCATCTGTTTACTGGAAGGTGACATATAGTAGAGAGAACCCAAGAAGTCCTGGACTTGATTCCAAGCTTTGCAACTTATGAACACTTTTTTAAAAAAATACAAAACAGAATAACTGACATTTAAATCTTTTGTATTTCCACTACCCAAGATAAGCTTTAGGCAAAGTGATGAGTTTTGACATGGTGCTTCAGTCTCTTTGAGGTCCAGCCCTTGGTGGCCACTGCCCAGGGGACGGTGGGCCTAGATCTGCCCTCCAAGGCCTAGAATACAGGTCTTCCTGCTCCTTTACTCTGCCCAGGCCATTTGGAATTTGTACTCCTTGTTTAGCTTCCTCACAGGATTCAATCCTTCCCATAAAAATACCGAACAGTGCTTTCGAGTAACTCTAGTATGCTGCTAATGGCCAAAACTTTCAACCTACCTAAGAAGCACCAGTCAAATGTTTGGTGATAGTCTGGCCTATTTATAATTTTTCTATCACAATGTATTATCTTCAGAAGTTATTCCTGGACTTGTAAGTCATTTCGCAGTAGGAATGGTTCTTTTCTTCTTGGTTCATCGTGACATACTTGCTTGCTTCCATTGCATGTAGCAGGGCCTGTGCCTCTGACATAGTATGACATTTTAGAATGGCCAGTAGGCTTGGAGTCAGTCTGGATTCAAGACCCAGCTTTATCACTTCCTAGTTCTCTGGGAGGCAGCATCTAGAAGGTACATACTCAGGCAGCCATGGGTGTGAATCCTAGCTATTCACTAAGTAGGTGGCTTCTGGCTGACCACATAACCTTTCTGAGCCTCGCTTTTCCCAGTTATAAAATAGGAAGGATAATACCTACCTAGTAGAGTCTTATGTGAGTAGTCAATGAGCTGTCATGCCTGCCACAGTGCTTGTCACACTACCTCTGAGGACTGTGGCAAACTGGGGAGTGTGTTTCACCTAACACACCCACCTCTCCAGCCCATAGTTACCCGACACGAGGACAAACACATATTAGTAGACCTTCCTTTTTTTTTTCAGAAGGAGTCAGAAATCTGGATTTTTAGGTAAACGCTCTCAGTTTTTAAATATTGGGTCACTAAAAAGCAAGCACATAAAGAAGCAAACTTGTAGCCCAAACAAAATATTTCTCTGAGTTTAGTCCCATCTAACTGACTAGGAGACTGTTCAACTAGGAGACTGTTCAATCACATTCACTTGATATCACTTAAGACCTGAGTTTATATTACTCCTTAGCTCTTTTAATTTTATTGTGTAATTTTCGGTGCTCAAGTTCTGTCTCCAGTTATGTCTTGTTAAGCTATTTGAATAAGATATTTGAGAGCAGGGTTGGTGTCCTGCTCAGGAAATAGCCTCAGTTGGTAAACTCTACTTTAGGTTATTTCCTTTACGCTTTTTAAATGGCTTGCTTCCCTCCAGAAGACTTCTCTCTGCCATGACACAGGAATACAACAGCTGGCTGCCTCTGGGAGGTTGAAAATAAACAGGTTCAGAAGCTCCAAGGACAGCAAATGGGCGTTGTAGATGGAGAAACAGCCCAAAATAAATACAGCTGTTGAGGCAGAAAATTCTATTTACTTTGACTCTTTTGAGGTCTATACTGGAGGAGGGAGAGCTGCTAATCCTGAGACTTTTCATAGACTGACCATGGAGACCCCACTCAGGGGCTGTTCCCAGTGCTAAGCACATTTCTATTAGTCACTCAGTACATACTTGATGATTAACAGATCGACTAGGTATCTCATATGATGGAGGAGATTTTAACACAATGAAGATGATGAGTTAAATGTCTCTGCACTGGAGGGACTGCGTTAATGTCTTTTCTGATTTGGAATATAACTCGCATTGAATATTCTTTAACAACTAGCTTTTGTTTGCCATGTAGACATAATAATAAAGACACTAGCTTGGGAGGCAGAAAATCTGGGCTCCAGTCTTAGTTTGCTAGCCAGCTGTATGACCTTGGTAAGTCACTGCAATACTCTGGGCCCCAGTTTCCTCAACTATAATGGGAAGATTCAGAGAGCTCTCCAGGGGGAGCAGTGGAAAGGTTATGGGACAGGGAATGAGACAGTCCACATGTACAGCCTGGCCCTTATCATTCTTTCCTGTGAGAACTTGGATGGCAAAGAACATGATCTCTGAATCTCTGTCTCCACCTCTGCCTCACAGGACTAATCAGTCTCCTTCCTGATGCTGCAGCTGTGATTTAGAGAGCAGAATCGAAAGGAAAGTTCTTTGCAAATGGATATACAGGCATGAACATTGGTATCAGCCAGACCTATTTTTGAATCCTTACTCCACCACTTGTGTGTGCTTATGAAAAGATGACTTAAGATCTTTAAGCACAGGGAACTATATTCAATATCTTGGGATAAACCATAATGGAAAAGAATATAAAAGAAAATGTATATAGATGTATAACTGAGTCACTTTGCCATAGAGCAGAAATTAACAAAACATTGTAAATCAACTATACTTCAATTAAAAAAAAATCTTTCAGCATTTTCCTAATTTACAGAGTGGAAATCATAATACCTACTTCATAAGGCTGGGTTGTTGTGATGATTAAATTAAGTGAAGTCATGTAAGGAAAGTGCTAGAACAAGGCCTGGCACAAAATGCCATAAGTAGTCATTATTATTTTTAGTAAAAGAAAAATGACATCGATAGAAGCTCTCTATTCTATAATTCTATGATTCTTATTACCAACCTTCATTTTTACACACTGATCTGAACCAAAATTGTTTTGCTCCCTTTACAAAAAAAGAAAAAAAATAAAAAGCATCAACAACAGAACAGAAACTTATCTAGTCTAAGCTGAGCGTGATCCCAGTTGTTTTCTGAAGCCAAGGAGAGAATAGTCAAGATTTCCAAACGTTCTGGCCCAAGTTTAGCCTGCCCTACAAGGACCTGTCCCACTGAGGTAGAAACTAATGGGAAAGTTTCCTCCAGAAAGAAAAGAGCACATTCTTTGTTTTGTTTTCCAGAAGGAAGCCCATGGAAATACTTGGGTCTGTAGTGATCCAGGAAGCAAAAGTAAAAATCCCAGACAGAGGCTGTTGCAGATTGTGTTCTCAGGGCAACATTCCAGACTTCTGTAAAATCCAGATTGCAGGAGTGACTATCTAAATGGCTCTCCAGACCTTGCCAATATCACAGGGTACACCTGAAATCAAACTGCATCCAGATGGCGAGAAATGAGTTCAACTCTCCACAGAAGACAACTGAACTAATTTATTCAGTGATTTACCCATTCAAAACACAGCTCTTACGACTCTTAATAATAGGCACTATGCTAGATGCTACAGCCATCAACAGGCAAAGTCCCTTCTCTTAGTAATGATCTAGAATATAAAGATTCTCACACATATCACTCTAAGGGCTTTGTAATGTCAGGGCTCTAGGGAGTAAATACTAAAATACATGAAACAATATTAAATGTATCAACTCTACTACAGATACCTTAATGCTGACAATCAATCACCCACAAAAGGGAAAGACTAATTATATACATAAACATGTTCATGGAGCTTTTTTTTTTTCCTTTGGCTGCGCTGCACAGCTTGTGGGATCTGTTTCCCGACGAGGGATCAAACTCTGGCCCCATGCAGCGGAAGCACGGAGTCCTCACCACTGGACCGCCAGGGAATTCCCATGGAGCATTATTTACAGTAGTGTTAGTGGCAATATAAATGTCCAAGAAATTGAATAATGGTAGAGAAAGTTGGGGTGTGTGAAATAATGGAATAATATGCAGACATTTAAAATGATGTAATTATGAAGACGAGAGCAAGATGAAATTTTCTTATTCACTGAGATGATAGAAATAATACAAAATTATGATGTATCAAGGACATTCAACATGGGGTATGAGTACATATTTGAAAAATATACCTTTGTTTCTGAATAAGGCCTGGAAGGGGATATAAAATATTTGTTATTTTATAAGGATAGTGGAATTTGGGGTGATTTTTCCTCTTTTTCTAGACTTTCTAGAGTGTTATTACATGTGTAAGCCAAGTAAGAGGTTAATGCATGCTGTGATTTGAGTAATGGAGAAAATGTGTCTTACCCTTATAGATATTTCCTTCAGCACCAAATCACTGAATACAAGGTTTATCAGTTTTTAATTCTCTTTCAAATCTGGTCCCTTTCTGCATTCTGATTGACACTGCTTTGGTTCAGCTTCTCAGTTCACCTGACTCCTGCCATAGCCTACTAAATCACCCATGTCTCCATTTGCAAACTTCCCAGGTGTTTCTGCATTCAACTAAAATACTTACTGTCCTCAAATATTCTGTCCTGGTGATTAAACGACCTTCCCTCAACACACCAGACATGCACATGTATATCATGCCTGTGTCTCAGGTTGCCATCATCCCTGACATTAGAGTTGCATGTACAATGCATAAACAAACAACTTCCTTCCCTATATTTCACATATCCTTTCTTTGTCATGACTAATTCTGAAGTCCCTCCATTCATACTTGGGAGGCAGAAGTGTTACTATGTAAGTCTTCAGGTTCTACACAAGAACATCTAATACATTTCTGAAGAATTAGATTAAGGTGAGGGGACTTGTTATACAAGATACAAGTTTAATTAAAAGCCAAAATAAATAAAATAGTGTGGGTACTCTGTTCCTAATAATGACTGAGTAGCTCCTATCAGACTAACTCTCCACATATACGAGCTAAAATTCTAGAATAAATATAAAAGACAACTTCCTGAAAGAACTCGAAAGCAACTAAAAGCAGGTAGCTTATATGTGGAATCTAAAAAATGGTACAAATGGACCTATTTACAAAACTCCACTTTTTGTGAAATAGAGTCACAGATGTAGAAAACATACTTATAGTTACCAAGGGGGAAAGGGGGAGGGGAGGGATAAATTGGGAGATTGGGATTGACATATACACAGTACTATATATTAAATAGCTAACTAATAAGAACCTACTGTACAGCACAGGAAACTGTACTCAATACTCTATAAATAACCTCTATGGGAACAGAATCTAAAAAAGAGTGGATATATGTATATGCATAACTGATTCACTTTGCTGTACACCTGAAACTAAGATAACATTGTAAATCAACTATACTCCAATAAAAATTAAGTTAAAAAAAGAAGTGTCTTTCAAAATAAAAAAATAATAACAAAATTGGGCTTCCCTGGTGGCGCAGTGGTTGAGAGTCCGCCTGCCGATGCAGGGGACGTATAAAAGCAGGCAGAAACTGGGTAGGAGTCTATACTTAGATAAAGGTAACAGAACTGGGTGAGTTTTCCATTTTCAAGTGGATTTTTATTTGAGGGCAGGAATTAGTTGGCTGAAACTCAGTCTGTAATGTCAGTGGCTTGAAAAACCAAAGGACAGAGTTTGGGCAGAAACAATAGCTAAAAACTGAGGGGAGAAGTCCAGCAAAGAAGAGAGCTGAAAAGGGAAAGTCCCAAATTCTGTATATAAATTCTTCCCAAATCTCTGGCTGATCCCTGAACTGTGCATGTGTGGAACAGACTCTAAGCAGCTCTGCTAAGGCTAGAGTAGTTAAGCAGAGATTTCACCGGCAAAGTAGACGTATATAGGAATCTGAGTTCAGCAAAGTTAATTGCCTGCAAAATCAACATTCTCAGAGGAATATAACAGAATTCAGAGTCTACAAAATACCTTTACAGCATCCAGGATATAATTCAAAATTGCTAGACATATAAAGAAATAGAATAATGTGATGTACATTCAAGAGAAAAGGTAATCAGTGGAGACTGACTGACCATTTGTTAGAATTAGCAAAGATTTTATTGTAAGTATCCTCAAGAACATAGAAGAAAAACATTCAAATGAATGAACAGTAGAAAATCCTCCAGCAGAGAAACAGTAACTATTTTTAAAAACTGAAATAGTAGAATGAAAAAATATGTCTGAAATTTAAAAATAAGAGATTTTTCTCAGAAATAGATGAAATGACAGGTAAAACAGAAAAAAAAAAAAAAAGCCCAGGGCTTCCCTGGTGGAACAGTGGTTAAGAATCTGCCACCAATGCAGGGGCCACAGGTTCGAGCCCTGGTCCGGGAAGATCCCACATGCCGTGGAGCAACTAAGCCCACGTGCTGAGCCTGCACTCTAGAGCCCACAAGCTACAACTATTGAGCCCACGTGCTGCATCTACTGAAGCCCGCACACTCTAGAGCCCGTGCTCCGCAACAAGAAAACACACTGCAATGAGAAGCCTGTGCACTGCAAAGAAGAGTAGGCCCCACTCGCTGCAACTAGAGAAAGCCCACGTGCAGCAGCGAAGACCCAACACAGCAAAGATAATAAATAAATAAAAATAAGTAAATTTATAAAAAAAGCCCAAAAGCAAATCCATGAAAGTGCATCAACTTGACATATAACTAAACCGACATTAAAGATCAGTGGGTAAAAAACAGACTACTCAACAAACTATATGGGATGAATGGACATTCATACTGAAAAACAAAATAAACAACAGCAAAAAAAAAATGGATCGCTCTCTCACACCATATCTAAAATCAACTCTAGATTGATTAAAGACTTAAATGAAAGAGGCAAAACTTTAAAAATTTAAAGGATAATATAGTAGAAAATTTTCATGACCTTTGGGAAGTTAAGGATTCTTAAACAAGAAACAAAAAGTACTAAAGTTATAAATTGATAAATTCAAACATATTTTTAAAGGTTTAAAGCTAGGTACAATAGGGTGAGTATGGACTATTCTACCATTTTAATAAGAAAGAAGAAAAAAGAGTGTATATACAGAAGCAGAGAAAAGATAGACAACAGATGAAAATGATTATCTATATGGAGTGGAGTAGGTGGAAACAGGGTGAAGAGTGAAGAAATAGGGATCAGGACTTCTCTGAGTAAATATATATATTCACCCATAAAACGTGTAAATATTATAAATATTTTTAAGTTAAATCAAAATGGATTTTTAAAACCCAAACTCTAAAATTGAATACAAACAAAAACAAATGACTCTACCGATACATCAAGTTGATAGAACACTTAATCACACAGGGAAAATAACTAATTCACGTAAATTTTGCACACAATTCTCTGACTGTTCACACTTACTAAGGATAAAAAAAGAGCCACAAAGAAAATTTGAACTCTGTTTAGTAGTTTTGTTTTGAATAAGGGTACTGGTGGCATTGTTCTAATACTGTTTTGTGTGCATTTCAGGATAGAGAAAATGAGTAAATACTGTTTGCAGTGTTATTTGGGAAGCAGGGTTTTCATAACGGGAGAAGGGCAATACAAAAATGGAACGGCAGAAGATAAGAAACACTGTGGCATTGGATTTGAATTAGATGTATCAGTAAAAACTCCGGATTTTTAAAAAAGGTAAGGTAATTTCCTAGTACTGTCCCTGAAAAGAGTTAGAAATAATGAGGCACAAGTAGCAATAAGCACACCTAGAGCCCAGTTATTATATTCTAAATTTCATTCCCCACAAAAGGAACCAGGACTCCTTGGAGAAATGGTTGATACCAAGTCTAGGACAAGGAATGTACAAAGTAAAACTGAAACATCACATCGTGCCAGAAAGCAATTATGTGCTTAAAGACTAGTAAATTCAGGTTGTAATCAGCAACAGAGCTATTTTCAAAAAGAAAAATTATTTGGAAGAGTAACGTGTAAAGGGGACAAAAACAGAACTGTGAGAGCGGTGGAGGGCTCAGATCCCTGATCATTCACCCTCCATCCTATCTCCCATCCCCATTCAGTGCCAACCCCTGAGACCCACAGTTTCAGAACCACTGGTCTATTGAGAAGAACCCAAGTTTAAATGGCTGGAGACCTGGATTCTAACCCAAATATGACCAAACATTAGCCAAATGGTCTTGGATAAATATTTAGTCTCACTGGGCCCTATTTACTTATGTGTAAAGCAAGGCTAGAGCTACTAATTTACCTATTTCACAGTTGCTATGATGATCAAAGAAGAGGATAATTGTGAAAATGCTTTGAAAGATTAAATAGAATGGCTCTATACTAGTGTAATTTACTACACCTCATGGGGCATTTAAACTGATTCTTGTACACCATTTGGCAGCTGTCATTCTTAGCAGTCAGCAAATGGTAATGTGGCAGTAAGGGATTTTTTGATACATATCAGGGAAAGATGCAGTTTCCTGTCCAGTCTCTTTCATCAAAATTTACTAGACATGTACTGTGGGAGGCATCTGATAGCACAAAGACAAAGATGCAAGATTTGGATACCAAGGAGTTCACTACCAATAAAGGAAAATTAGCACAAATAAAATATTTGCAAAGTAGTATAAGCACAATGCTGGGAACATTCATATTACATTTACAACCAGAAGACAATGCAAATAGCAATGGCAGGATTCGGGGTAGAAGGGTGGCAAGGAATACTACATAGAAGTGAAGGTGCCAACATAGTAAATCAGCTGGCAAAAATTACTGACTACTAACTTGCATGTAAAGATGGCACACTGAAAACATGCACCTACTTTCACTCATCCTTGAAACCCCACTAAAGTGGCAACCTGAATTAGCAGTAAAGCTAAATGATATAAACCAGGAAGGGTTTTTACCAGCAATTCACACTGTGTTTTGGTTTAACACTTGAAAATAATCAACCAATGTAATTTGCCATTTTAAGAAGTTCAAGAAGAAAAACAAAAATTCTATAGACAGAGAAAAAAAAGGGGAAATTCAATATTCTTTTGTAGTTAAAAAGAAAAATTTCAGCACACTAGGAATAGAATGGAATCCTCCTTACGTGAAAATAATAAATAAAAATAAAGTTTAAAAATCCATATGCAGGGACTTCTCTGGTGGTCCAGTGGGTAAGACTCTGCACTCCCAATGCAGGGGGCCTGGATTCGATTCCTGTTTGAGGAACTAGATCCTGCATGCATGCCGCAACTAAGAAGTCCACATGCCACAACTAAGAACCCCGCATGCTGCAACTAAAGATCCCACATGCCTCAATGAAGATCCCACGTGCCGCAACTAAGACCTGGCACAGCCAAAACTAAATAAATAAATATTTTCAAAAATAAAAATAAAAACCCATAAGTAAACAAGTTTTAATGAGAAAACACTGAAAATTATCTGTTTAATATAAGGAACAAAACAAGGATGTCACTATCCCACTTCTTGTCAACATTGCCCTAGGAGTCCTAGCCAAAACTATTAAGCAAGACAAAGAAATATGGTATACAGAGAGCAGACAGCAGAAACAAGAAGAACTACAATCCTGCAGCCTATGGAACAAAAACCACATTCACAGAAAAACAGACAAGATGAAAAGGCAGGGGGCTATTTACCAGATGAAGGAACAAGATAAAACCCCAGAAAAACAACTAAATGAAGTGGAGATAGGAAACATTCCAGAAAAAGAATTCAGAATAATGATAGTGAAGATGATCCAGGACCTCAGAAAATAACCAAAAGACACAGGCTTACTGCATGGATACAAAAACAAGACCCATCTACATGCTGTCTACAGGAGACCTACTTCAGACCTAGGGACACATACAGACTGAAAGTGAGGGGATGGAAAAAGATATTCCATGCAAATGGAAAATGGACAAATTCTTAGATAGGTATAATCTTCTGAGACTGAATCAGGAAGAAATAGAAAATATGAACAGACCAATCACAAGTAATGAAATTGAAACTGTGATTAAAAACCTTCCCACAAACAAAAGTCCAGGACCAGATGGCTTCACAGGTGAATTCTATCGAACATTTAGAGAAGAGCTAACACCCATCCTTCTCAAAGTCTTCCAAAAAATTGCAGAGGAAGGAATACTTTCAAACTCATTCTATGAAGCGACCATCACCCTGATATCGAAACCAGACAGATATTACAAAAAAAGAAAATTACAGACCAGTATCACTGATGAACATAGATGCAAAAATCCTCAACAAAATACTAGCAGACAGAATCCAACAACACATTAAAAGGATCATACACCATGATGAAGTGGGATTTATCCCAGGGATGCAAGGATTCTTCAGTATACACAAATCAATCAATGTGATATACCATGTTAACAAATTGAAGACGAAAAACTATACGATCATCTCAATAGATGCAGGAAAAGCTTTCGACAAAATTCAACACCATTTATTTTAAAAACTCTCCAGAAAGTGGGCATAGAGGGAACCCACCTCAACATACTAAAGGCCATATATGACAAACCCACAGCAAACATCAATCTCAATGGTGCAAAACTGAAAGCATTTCCTCTAAGATCAGGAACAAGGCAAGGATGTCCACTCTCACCACTATTATTCAACATAGTTTTGGAAGTCCTAGACACGGCAATCAAAGAAGAAAAAGGAATACAGATTGGAAAAGAAGAAGTAAAACTGTCACTGTTTGCAGATGACATGACACTATACATAGAGAATGCTAAAGATGCCACCAGAAAACTACTAGAGCTAATCAATGAATTTCATAAAGTTGCAGGATACAAAATTAATGCACAGAAATCTGTTGTGACCCAAAACCTATGGGATGCAGCAAAAGCAGTTCTTAGAGGGAAGTTTATAGCAATACAATCCTACCTTAAGAAACAGGAAACATCTCGAATAAACAACCTAAACTTGCACCTAAAGCAATTAGAGAAAGAAGAACAAAAAAACCCCAAAGTTAGGAGAAAGAAAGAAATCACAAAGATCAGATCAGAAATAAATGAAAAAGAACTGAAGGAAACGATAGCAAAGATCAATAAAACTAAAAGCTGGTTCTTTGAGAAGATAAACAAAATTGATAAACCATTAGCCAGACTCATCAAGAAAAAAAGGGAGAAGACTCAAATCAATAGAATTAGAAATGAAAAAGGAGAAGTAACAACTGACACTGCAGAAATACAAAAGATCATGAGAGATTACTACAAACAACTCTATGCCAGTAAAATGGACAACCTGGAAGAAATGGACAAATTCTTAGAAATGCACAACCTGTCAAGACTGAATCAGGAAGAAATAGAAAATATGAACAGACCAATCACAAGCAACCATCATCAAAAAATCTAGAAACAATAAATGCTGGAGAGAGTGTGGAGAAAAGGGAACCCTCTTGCACTCTTGGTGGGAATGTGAATTGGTACAGCCACTATGGAGAACAGTATGGAGGTTCCTTAAAAAACTAAAAATAGAATTACCATATGACCCAGCAATCCCACTACTGGACATATACCCAGACAAAACCATAATACAAAAAGACACATGCACCCCAATGTTCATTGCAGCACTATTTACAATAGCCAGGTCATGGAAACAACCTAAATGCCCATCGACAGACGAGTGGATAAAGAAGATGTGGTACATATATACAATGGAATATTATTCGGCCATATAAAGGAACAAAATTGGGTCATTTGTAGAGATGTGGATGAATCTAGAGGCTGTCATACAGAGTGAAATAAGTCAGAAAGAGAAAAACAAATATCATATATTAATGCATATATGTGGAACCTAGAAATATGGTACAGATGAACTGGTTTGCAGAGCAGAAATTGAGACACAGATGTAGAGAACAAACATATGGAGACCAAGGGGGAAAAGCGGTGGGGGTGGTATGATGAATTGTGAGATTGGGATTGACATATATATACACTAATATGTATAAAATGGATAGTTAATAAGAACCTGCTGTATAAAAAAATAAAATAAAATTCAAAAAAAAGAAATATATTAGGGTTGGACACAAAAATGTCATTATTTGCAGGTGATATGATTTTATATATAGAAATACAAAAATAATCTAGAAATAAATTATTAATTCAGTTTAGCAAGATTGCTAGATACAAAATCAATACAAAAATCTGTTATTTCATAGAAAATCTGAATAGACAAATTACTAGTAAGGAAATTGAAAGAGTAATCACACATCTCCCAACAAACAAAGGCCCAGAACCAGATAGCTTCACTGGCAAATTCTACAAAACACGCAAAGAAGATTTAATACCTATCCTTCTCAAAGTCTTTCATGCAGTTTTTTTGTTTTTTTGTTTTTTTGTTTTTTGGTACACGGGCCTCTCACTGGTGTGGCCTCTCCCACAGGCTCCAGACACGCAGGCTCAGCTGCCATGGCTCACAGACCCAGCCGCCCCGCAGCATGTGGGATCTTCCCAGACCAGGGCACGAACCCGTGTCCCCTGCATTGGCAGGCGGACTCTCAACCACTGCACCACCAGGGAAGCCCCTCAAAGTCTTTCAAAGAAAAAACTGAAGAAAGGGAAACCTTCCAAACACATTTTATGAAGCCAGCACTACCCTCACACCAAAACCAGCCAAGGATACTGAAAAAAAAAAAAAAAAGAAAGAAAATTATTAGCCAATATCCTTAATGAACCTAAATGCAAAATACTCAACAAAATATTAGCAAACTGAATCCAACAATACATGAAAAAGATCATACACCACATTCAAGTGGGATGCAAGGATGGTTCAACATCTGCAAATCAATCAATGTGACACATCACATTAAAAAAATGAAAGACAAAAATCATATGATCATCTCAACAGATGCAAAACAAAAGCATTTTATAAATTCAACATCCATTTATGATGAAAAATCTCAACAAAGTGGGTATAGAGAGAATATACCTCAACATAATAAAGGCCATATAGGACAAGGTGACTGCTAACATCATACTCAATGGTGAAAAGCTGAAAGATTTTCCTCTAATCAGGAACAAGACAAGGTTGCCCACTCTCACCACTTTTATTCAACACAGTACTGGAAGTTCTAGACTCAGCAATTAGTCAAGAAAAAGAAATAAAAGTCATCCAAATCAGAAAGAAAGAAGTAAATGTCACTATTTATAGATAACATGATACTATATGTAGAAAACCCTGAAGACTTCACCAAAAAACTCTCAGGAATAATAGATGAATTCAGTAAAATGGCAGGACACAAAATCAATATACAGAAATTTGTGGTATTTCTATACACTAATAATGCACTATCAGCAAGAGAAAGAAAATGTAATTCTACTTATAATTGCATTAAAAAGAATAAACTATCTGGGAATAAATTTAACCAAGAGGTGAAAGATCTGTTCTCTGAAAACTATAAGGCATGGATGAAAGACGGTGAAGAAGACACAAATAAAAGGAAATCCATGATCATGGATTGGAAGAATTAATATTGTTAAAATGTCCATACTACCCAAAGCAATCTACAGGTTCAATATGATCCCTATCAAAATCCCTATGACATTTTTCACAGAACTAGAATGAATAATTTTAAAATTTGTATGAACTACAGAAGATTCCAAACAGCCAAAACAATCTTGAGAGAAAAATGAACACAGCTGGTGGTATCACACTCCCTGATTTCAAACTGTACTTAAAAGCTGCAGTAATCAAAACAGTATGGTACTGGCACAAAATCAGACACACTAATCAATGGAACAGAATTGAGAGCCCAGAAATATGCCCACAATTATATGGACAATTTATGACAAATGAGCAAAGATCACAAAATGGAGAAAGGACAATCTTTTCATTTAATGGTGTTGGGAAAACTGAAGAGCCACACACAAAAGAATGAAAGTAGACCACTATCTTACACCATGCACAAAAATTAACTAAGAATGGATTAAAGACTTGAATGTAAGACGTGAAACCATAAAATTCCTAGAAGAAAACATAGGCAGTAACCTCACTGACATCTGTTTTAGTGATGTTTTTATGGATCTGACTACAAAGGCAAAGGAAACAAAAGCAAAAATAAACAAATGGGACTATATCAAACTAAAAAGCTTCTACACAACAAAGGAAACCATCAACAAAGTGAAAAGATTACTACTGAATGGAAGAAAACATTTGCAAACCATACATTTTATAAGGGAATAATATCCAAAATGTATAAAGAACTCATTAACTTAACAACAAAAAAACAACCCAATTTAGAAATGGGCAGAAAATCTGAATAAACATTTTTCCAAAGAAGACATACAGGTGGCCAACAGACACATGAAAAGATGTTCAACATCACTAATCATTAGGGAAATGCAAATCAAAACCACAGTGAGATATCACCTCACTGCTAATACCTGTTAGAATGGTATTTTACCAAAAAAAAAAAGAAAAGAAAAGAAAAGAAATAACAAATGTAGGAGAGGATGTGGGAAAAAGGCAACCCTAGTGCACTGCTGGTGGAACTATAAATTGGTTTATCCACTATGGAAAATAGTACGGAGATTCCTAAAACAATTAAGAATAGAGCTACCATATGATCCGGTTATTCCACTTCTGGGTGTTATACAAAACACATGAAAAGATATATGCACCCCTATGTTCACAGCAGCATTATTTACATTAGCCAAGATAGGGAAACAACCTAAGTGTCCATTGATGGATGAACGTATAAAAAAAGATGTGACAGTGATACACACACACAATGGAATACTACTCTCCCATAAAAAAGAATGATATTCTGACATTTGCAACAACATGGATGGAACTTGAGAGCATTATGCTAAGTGAAATAAGTCAGAGAAAGACAAATACCATATATGTTCACTCATGTGGAATCTAAAACAAAAACAAAAATAAAATGAACAAATAAAATAAAACAAAAACAAACTCATAGATACAGACATCACATTAGTGGTTACCAGAGAGGAAGGGAACCGGGGGATGCATGAAATTGGTAAAGGGGGTCAACTGTTGGTGATGGATGGTAACTAGACTTGTGCTGGTGATCAATTTGTAGTGTTATAGATATCAAATTATAATGCTGTACCTGAAACTTATACAATAATTTTTGTTACTTCTGTATATGAGCAGCAAACATTTAGAAAACAGAAGTTAAAAGAATATTCCATTTATTATAATATCAAAATATTAAGTAACTAGGAATAACTATAACTTAAGATTTCTACAATTTATACAGCAAAAACTGCAAATTTTTAATAAAGAAAATTAAAAGAGACCTAAAGAAATAAAGAGGTATATGCACATGGATTGGAAGATGCAAAAGCATAAAAATAATAGTTCTCAACAATTTTATCTAAAATTTCAATGCAATCCAATAAAAATCTCCATAGGTTTTCAGAGAGATATTAACAAACCAATTCTAAAATATGTATAAAATACAAAAAGCGTAGAATACACAAGAAATAATTACAGTAGGAAGATTGACTCTACTGGAAATTGTCATTAAACTATAATAGTGGTGCACAGACAGACAACTAGACCAATAGCATAAAGTATGTGTGCTCCAGAAACTGACCTACACATATATGGATAGATGATTTAGGACAAAGCTAGTACTGCAGAGCAATGAGAAATGGGTGAACTTTTCAATACATAATGACAGGAAAGTTGAGCAGTATTTGGGAGGAAAATATTGGAACACTTACCATGCAACGAAATCAATTCCAGTTAGCTCATGGCACTGAGTACGAAAGGCAGGACAATAAACTATTTTAGAAGATGATATAGGAGAACATTTTTAGAACTTCAGGGTAAGGAAATATTCTCAAACAAGACACACACACAAAAGATAAGGTTAATATTAAGAAAAATATGGGGGACTTCCCTGGTGGTGCAGTGGTTAAGAATCCACCTGCCAATGCAGAGGGCCCGGGTTCGAGCCCTGGTCCCAGAAGATCCCACATGCCACGGAGCAACTAAGCTCGTGTGCCACAGCTACTGAGGCTGTGCTCTACAGCCCACAAGCCACAACTACTGAAGCCCACGCCTAGAGCCTGTGCTCCGCAACAAGAGAAGCCACCACAATGAGAAGTCTGCACACCGCAACGAAGAGTAGGCCCCGCTCGCTGCAACTAGAGAAAGCCTGTCTGCATCAACGAAGGCCCAACACAGGCAAAATTTAATTAATCAATTTTTTTAAAAAAGAAAAATATGGGGAATTCCCTGGCAGTCCAGTGGTTAGGACTCCGTGCTTTCACTCCAGTGGCCCGGGTTCAATCCCTAGTTGGGGAGATAAGATCCCTCAAGACATGTGGCACGACACCCCCCAAAAAATTAATAAATTTGACAAAATTTAAATTAAATACTTCTGCTTATGAACATTCACCACTGAAAGAAACAATGACAATCCCAGAGCAATGAGTGCCCCTAGCATCTAGATTGTGATCTCTCTATACCATTTCTCCAAGAAGGGACCCAGAGCACCTTATAGAAATGGCAGTTCCAAATCTGTAATAGGAAATATACAGGATGAATCTGAGACATCTTGTCTGGCCTGAAAGCAAGAACGTTATCAGTTACTACTAGAGTCATACTGAAAGAACACGGGAGCCAATTAGAAGGGGTCTCATACTGGCCAAGATGGGACAATTCCAGCATCTAAAATATAATAGCTTTGATAAGCTGAAGTATGTGAAATATATACAAAAACATGTGTTCATAATGATAATCCAAAAATAAAAACTCATTCATCACTTTATTTTTAATTTTATTTTTTAATACTTTATTTTTTAATACTTATTTACTTATTTATTTTTGGCTGTGACGGGTTTATTTGCGGAACACAGGATCTTTTGTTGTGGCATGTGGGCTTCTCTCTAGTTGTGGCATGTGGGCTCCAGAGCACATGGGCTCTGTAGTTGCAGCACACAGGCTCATTAGTTGTAGCGCGTGGGATCTTAGTTCCCTGACCAAGGATCAAACCCACATCCCCTGCATTGGAAGGCAGATTCTTAACCACTGGACCACTAGGGAAGTCCCCATTCATCACTTTTAGAAGTTGCTAGAGCATGAAATCTTTATTCTAAAAATGATCAATAAAAAGAAAGAATCAGGGCTTCCCTGGTGGCGCAGGGTTGAGAGTCCACCTGCCGATGCAGGGGACACAGGTTCGTGACCTGGTCCGGGAAGATCCCACATGCCGCGAAGCGGCTGGGCCCGTGAGCCATGGCCGCTGAGCCTGCGTGTCTGGAGCCTGTGCTCCGCAACGGGAAAGGCCACAACAGTGAGAGGCCCGTGTACTGCAAAAAAAAAAAAAGAAAGAAAGAATCAAGTTTTTATATTGTTTCCTGGTATACTACTTCAGGCTAACAAAATAAATGACCAAGGAAATTTCTTCTTTATAAATGAATCACAACTAGTAAATGCAAGAAAAACAATAGCATTAGAATATCATCAGTTTGCAACCCTTAATGAAAATAGATCATTTAGGCAAAGTTTTTTGGTCCAGAAATATTAGGTGAAAGGTTGATGGGTAACATTTTCATGGATACTGTAGATCATATTGATTACACTATCTCAATTCAAATCTTAGCATGACTGGGACTTCCCTGGTGGCACAGTGGTTAAGAATCCGCCTGCAAATGCAGGGGACACAGGTTCGAGCCCTGGTCCGGAAAGATCCCACATGTTGCGGAGCAACTAAGCCCGTGAGCCACAACTACTGAGCCAGCGTTCCAAAACTACTGAAGCCTGCATGCCTAGAGCCCATGCTCCACAACAAGAGAAGCCACCACAATGAGAAGTCTGCGCACTGCAACAAAGAGTAGCCTCCGCTCGCCACAACTAGAGAAAGCCCGCACACGGCAACAAAGACCCAACACAGCCAAAAATAAATATAAATTTATTTTTAAAAAAATCTTAGCATGACTAAGAGCAGGAAACCAGTCATTATGTGCCTCCAAACATGACGGAGAGGAACTAAATAGCATTACATCTATATACTAGCAACAAAGATCTGGATATTGAAATTGAAAAGGCTTACCATTTATAACAGCAGCAAAAATATTAAATACTTATAGTAAACTTGGGTTAAGTAAAGATTTCTTAGATATGATGCCAAAAAGATAATTCATAGCAAGGAAATTCATAAACTGGACTTCATCAAAGTTTAAAAATTTTTGCTCTTTAAGAAACATTCTTAAATGAAAGAATGAAAATGAAATGAAATGAACAAATGAGAATGAAAAAGCAAGCCACATACTAGGAAAAATCTTTGCAAAGTATATACCTGATAAAACACTTGTAATCAGAATATACAAAGAACTCTCAAAACTCAACTATAAGAGAACAAACAACAAAACTAAAAATTAGGCAAAAGATTTAATCAAATACTTCACCAAAGAAGATATACAGGGACTTCCTTGATGGTCCAGTGGATAAGACCCCGCACTCCCCATGCAGGGGGCCTGGGTTCCATTCCTGGTCAGGGAACTAGATCCCACATGCCACAACTAAAATAAAAAATAAAGATCCCACATGCCTCAACAAAGATCTCACGTGCTGCAACTAAGCCCCGGCAGAGCCAAATAAATAAATCAGTATTTTTTTAAAAAAAGAAGAAGATATACAGAGGGTATATGAAAGTAAGTTCAACATCATTAGTCATCAGGGAAATGCAAATTAAAAGCACAATGAGGTACTACATACCTATTACAATGGCTAAAATTAAAAAAGACTGACCTTGGCACTTCCCTGGTGGTGCAGTGGTTAAGAATCCTCCTGTCAGAGAGTGGCATGCACATATATACACTGCCAAATGTAAAATAGATAGCTAGTGGGAAGTAGCCACATAGCACAGGGAGATCAGCTAGGTGGTTTGTGACCACCTAGAGGGGTGGGATAGGGAGGGTGGGAGGGAGGGAGATGCAAGAGGGAAGAGATATGGGAACATATGTATATGTATAACTGATTCACTTTGTTATAAAGCAGAAACTAACATGACATTGTAAAGCAATTATACTCCAATAAAGATGTTTAAAAAAAAAAAAAAAGAATCCTCCTGCCAATGCAGGGGACACAGGTTTGATCGCTGGTCGGGGAAGATCTCACATGCCGCGGAGCAACTAAGGCTGTGCGCCACAACTACGGAGCCTGCGCTCTACAGCCCACAAGCCACAACTATTGAAGCCCGCGTGCCTAGAGCCCGTGCTCCACGACAAGAGAAGCCACCGCAATGAGAAGCCCGCGCACCGCAACGAAGAGTAGCCCCCACTCACCGCAACTAGAGAAAGCCCGCATTCAGCAACAAAGACCCAATGCAGCCAAAAATAAATAAATACATAAATTTATTTTAAAAAAAAGACTGACCTTACTGAGTTTGGACAAGGATGTAGAAAACCTGAAACTTTCACACACTGCTGGTAGAAATGTAAATGGTACACCACTTTGGAAAATATTTTGGCAGTTTCTTTAGAAGTTAAACATATACCTATAATATTATCTAGTCATCTGATTCATAGGTATATACCCAAGAGAAAAGGAGATATATATCCATACAAAGACTTGCACATGAATGTTTATGGCAGCTTTATTTTTATTAGCCAAAAAGTGGAAACAACACAAATGTCCATCAACAGGTGAACAGATAAACAAATTTTTTAAGTATCCATACAATGGTATACAGCTCAGCAATAACAAGGAATGAACTAGTAACACAACAACATGGATAAATCTTAAATTAATTAGGCTGAATGAAAGAGTACACACTGTATGATTCCACTTACAGTGGAAAATTTGAACTAATCTACTGAGATAGAAATAAGTGGTTGCTTAGGAAAGAGCAAGTTGGAGGGATTACAAAGGGTCATAAGGGTGGTAACAGGCCCATTGCATGGTGTCAGAGCACCAGTAAAATGATGAGAGCAGAAAAGTAGGGGAGGGACCAGCAGCTGTGATGGGAGATTGGTTGTACACAAAGGGTTCATCGATTAAGTAAATTTGTTAAGAATAATGGGAAGCAGCTTTCTAACTGTTCAGAGAAAGGGAGTAAAAATATGGAAAGGGAAAACTAGAATAAACCCTGTGGTATTCAATTAAAATTAGAGTTATCATTGTGGACTCATAGTTTTTAATACATAGATTGATAGAGAAATAAATACAGATATAAATGAATATTGTTATGTATGAATATTATATATATACATATGATGTACATATTCATATATACATATAAATGTATGTATACACATACATATACTCTCAAGCTATGTCCACTAAAAGGGCATGGGAGCAGCAGTACCCTCAGTAGCAGTGAGCACACATAGTGCCCGGATCTTGTTCTCTAAATATCCATTAAATGGAATCTTGGAGTTAAATTTCTCAGAGGTATAGCTGGTTCCAGGGTAGAGGCAGGGAAAGTAGAAGACAATCCTGGAACATTCTTTCTTCTTGTGCCAGAAAATGAGAAATTTCTCAAAGAATGATGGTGATATGTCAAAGGGGCAAAGAACTATCTTGAAGGGACCCCTGTCTGGGATGATTTGAGCATCACATTAAATAATATATTAAAGCATTATAACCCATTGAGTAAAATTGGAAACCATGACCCAAATTTAATATACATTTTAAAATGAATAAACTGAAAGTTTTGTGGTATATTTAAATGAGGTACTTCAATATCATAAAAAATCTTCCCATAAAATATCTATTAATTATAAAGGGGAAAAGAGTAAATCTACAGCTGAGAAGCCTAGCAGACTTAGCTTAATCAAATGACCAAAATGAACAACATCAATAATAGAACAAATTGAAATTATGTGCCACCTGGTAGAATGCAAAGAACATAATATCACTTCTATAGGTTTTCTGCCAAGATGCATAAATTAAATCTGGTCAAGAGGAAACGTCAGATAAGCTCCAATTAAGGGACATTCCACAAAATAACTGACCTATAATCTGTAAAAGTGTCACGGTCCTGAAAGTCAAGGAAAATTTGAGGAACTATTTTGGATTGCAGGAGACTAAAGATACAGGACAAATAAATGCAACATGTGGTTCTGAATGGGGTCTATTAGCTATATATGACTTTATTAGGACAATTTACAAAACTTGAATGGAATCTAAGGAGTAGATGTTACTGCACCAAGACTAATTGCCTGCTTTTGATGGTTGCATTGAGGTTGTGCAGCAGAATGTTCTTGTTTATAAAAGAACTAAAAATTTCTAAAATGATGGGGCATTATGTTAGCAATCTATCTCAAATAGTGCAGGGAAAAAAAAAATTTTGACCCATATTTTCAACTTTTCTATAAATTTGAGTCTATTTCAAAAAAAATTTTAAGTGGAGAAAGACAGTCAACCACAATAAAATAGGTAGTGTGTGATTTCACTTATATAAAGTTCAAAGATAAAAATATATTGTTTGGGCTTCCCTGGTGGCGCAGTGGTTGAGAGTCCGCCTGCCGATGCAGGGGACACTGGTTCGTGCCCCTGTCTGGGAATATCCCACATGCTGCGGAGCGGCTTGGCCCGTGAGCCATGGTCGCTGAGCCTGTGCGTCCGGAGCCTGTGCTCCACAACGGGAGAGGCCACAACAGTGAGAGGCCCGCATACAGCAAAAAAAAAAAAATATATATATATATATATATTGTTTAGGTATATGTAACTGGGTGGCAAAACTAAAATGAAAATCAAGGTAATGAACCCATAAAAGTTACTTCAATGGTTACCTCCAATGGTATGGAAGAGTGTTATGATTGGAAAGGGAAATGCTAGGAGAGTTAAGAGTCAGAATAGAATGTGATGACAAAAGCAAAGTTAGAGATATATGATGCGAGAAAGAGTCAACCAGCCATTGCTGGCTTTGAAGATGAAAGGACGCTTATAGAAACTAGCAAAGACAAGATAATGGATTCTCCCCTAGAGTCTCCAGAAAGCAACACAGCCCTGCTGACTTTGATTTTGACACAATGAGACCATTTCAGACTTCTGACCTCCAGAAGTGTAAAATAATAAATTTGTGCTGTTTTAAGCCCTAAGTTTGTAGGAACTTGTTTGCAACAATAGGAAACTGAAATAGTGGGGAAGTGTAAAATTGGGGGGAAAATACCAAAACAGGTAGCAATATTGGGCCAAGTAGGGCAGACCAAATAGGGCTCCACAGTGGTGAACTCTGGGCCTCTATAGGGCAGTAGGAAAATTCTGAGCACGGGAATATAAAAATAACAGATCCGGGAAGGGGAAAAGGGTCCTGAGAGAAAACAGTCTATGACAAACTTGACTTGGTTCATTGTGTTCCTAAACACAAACCTGGACTTGGATCCCCAGAGAAAGAAAGGAGAGAGAGCAGGTTTTCTTGGCAGAAAGATTCCCAAGACTTGCTGAATAGCCCAAGGCTATCAATCCCTTTATTGTTCCCATCAGGTCCTCTCATTTTCCTAGCTTGAGCCTGGCCAGCATCCTACCTGAATTAACGTGAGGGGCAGCCTTCCCAACCAGCGCATGAGCTGCAAACCTGGGACATTTTTGAGGTTTGACTCCAAGCTATTCCCGCAATCCTTGAATAATCTCCATCCCTACTCAAACCAATGCAAGTTTTATTTGTGTAAAAACTCTTAGCCAGAGTCCTTTATTACTCTCAGTTATGTGATTGATGACCTTAAACCACCCTAGCAGTAGACTAAGGCATCAAAAACAGAAGAATCTGCTTACACAGTCTTTGGATTTGAAAACCAAAAGGAAACATTAATATCTTAAAGCTGAAAGCAGTTACTGGATAAAACTCCTAAGGAACCTTGAACAATCTATTGAACCAAAACAACATCCTGTCCCACAAATGCTTTCAATTCATGTTGTGAAATAAAACAGACATCATGTTTTTACCCTTAGAACATAAAACATAGTATTGAGCTTCCAGTGCTCTGAAATAGATATACAGTTTCAAAAACTAGGATGAATGTCTCTAGTTCTGTTGAAAAATAATTATGGCTTCATGTTTATTTTTTTCAGGTTGAACCTATTGCCAGATAATTATTTCAAAATGAATCTCTTTCCCAATCCTCTGGAGAAGAATGCTTGGTATGTTTTGATTGGTCGGTGTGCCATCAGGCATTTTATGAGCTCTTTGCTTAATCTGAGATTAATGTATTCTTTTCAGGCAAAGGAGAAAGACATGCCCAGAGGTGACAGCAGTAGCACCTGGATCGCTCAATAGATATTCATATGGTTTAATATGCCAAAGAAAGGAAGGCAACTCTGTCCTCTTTTATTTAAAATCATATTCTTCCTAAAGCCTTCCCTGACTAACTTCAATAGCACCATGTACTTCTCCATCATAACTCTCAATGCACACATTCTATGTCTGAATGAGTAATAACCTACTCAATGTCTGCTTTCCCTATTACATTGTAAGCTACCTGAGGGTAAGGACCATGTTAGTCTTTTTTTATGTATATAAATTTTTTTTTTTTTTTTTTGGATGCGTTGCTCTTCGTTGCTGCTCGCGGGCTTTCTCTCTAGTTGCAACGAGCGGGGGCTACTCTTCGTTGTGGTGCGCGGGCTTCTCATTGCGGTGGCTTCTCTTTGTTGCTAAGCACAGGCTCTAGCCACATGGGCTTCAGTAGTTGTGGCAGGCGGGCTCTAGAGCACAGGCTCAGTAGTTGTGGCCCGCGAGCTTAGTTGCTCCATGGCATGTAGGATCGTCCCGGACCAGGGCTCGAACTCGTGTCCCCTGCACTAGCAGGCAGACTCTTAACCACTACGCCACCAGGGAAGTCCCCCATGTTATTCTCTGTCCTACTCGTAGTACCTAATACTGTGCTTGGTACATGGTGAATTGTTTAAATGTATTTTGAGTTAATGAATGAGTGAACAGGCAATTGCTTCTTTCTCCAAGTTTAATCTCAAGACAGCCAGATGCTTTTGAAATAGCTCTTTCTAGACAAGTACAAATGACATGGAAATTTTCTAAATATACTAGTCATTGAGGAAGTATTTTTTTGTTCTGTCACACTATAAAAACTCTTATCTGACAATCTCTTAGGAATGTTGAGTATATATTGAGTATGTATTTAGCATTTTTTCTAGTCTAACTTTTTGTCATGCTTTTATCTTATCAAATCATATACTTATATGTTTTTTTTCCTTTATTTTTGGCCGTGTTGGGTCTTCTTTGCTGCATGCGGGCTTTCTCTAGTTGCAGCGAGTGGAGGCTACTCTTTGTTGTGGTGCATGGGCTTCTCATTGTGGTGGCTTCTCTTGCTGCAGAGCACGGGCTCTAGGTGCGCGGGCTCAATAGTTGTGGCTTCCGGGCTCTAGAGCGCAGGCTCAGTACTTGTGGCCTGCAGGCTTAGTTGCTCCGTGGCATACGGGAGCTTCCCAGACCAGGGCTCGAACCCTGCACCGGCAGGCAGATTCTTAACCACTGCACCACCAGGAAAGTCCAGGTACTGTTTGATTTTAATAAAGAAATGAGTCTTAATGAAGAAACTCTCAGGCATTAGACATGAGATACCAGAGAAATGGCTAAACTTGACCTTGAAGTTCTGTTCTCTCCCTTTTAGGTTTCTTCTTCTGATCAAATAACCATCAAAAAGTAGCCACACTTCCAAGGGGATGGTTTATTGGTTTATGATTATCAGGTTTCAAGAAATGGGGCTTCCAGGGAAAAGTACAGGCATATGTGATGTCAACACAGGAGGGGAAGAGGTGGGTCTAGGCAGAATTATTTCTCTGCTCAAAGCCGTTGCTCATCTTGTTCCACATTTCAACCCTTTCCCTCATCCCTTCCTGTTACGTGGATTATATTAAATATTACTGAGCAAGTGGCACCAAAATCATTAATGTGTAAGAGTTTACAACTTTGCCCCTCTGTGACTGTGTGCTTGTCTCCAGGCCTTCTGTGAAGCTAAGCAGAACAATGAATAGAAAGATCTAGAATACTACTCAGCCATAAAAAAGAATGAAATAATGCCATTAGCAGCAATATGGATGGATCTAGAGATTATCATGCTAAGTGAGTACGTCAGAAAGAGAAAGACAAATACCACATGATATCACTTGTGTGTGGAATCTAAAATACAACACATATGAACATACCTATGAAACAGAAACAGACTCACAGATATAGAGAACAGACTCATGGTGGCCAAAGGGGAGGCAGGAAGGGGAGGGAAGGACTGGGAGTTTGGGATTAGCAGATGCAAACTATTATAAAGAGGATGGATAAACAACAAGGTCCTACTGTATAGCAGAGGGAACTGTATTCAACAAACTGTGACGAACCATAATGGAAAAGAATATGAAAAAGGATATATATATATGTATAACTGAATCACTTTGCTGTACAGCAGAAATTAACACATTGTAAATCAACTATACTTCAATAAAATTTTTAAAAAGAAAGATCTGAATATTAGAAGACAATAGACAAACTGAGGATGCATATAATTTTAACCTTAGAAGTGGGGGAGGGGTGGAAACTTACTTTGTTGGGGGAGAAAAAAGGGGGGAAAGACAAGAACTCTGAGTGCATGCAGGGATGAGAAAGAGATTTGATGAGTTGAGAAAGTCTTTGGAAAGAACTTTAGAGTGGGTGGGAAATAGAACAAGAGATGAAGAAATAATTTTAAGGATTTCTACTCTTGACATTCTTTGAGAGTCTCAGTACATGTATGAATTACCTTCTGATCTGTCTCAGTTGTCAAACCTGTGTTTAGTTGAATGTGACATGTCATACAGACTGGACCACATGGGGCCCCATGTTTGAATGGGCCATTTCTCCCTTTCTTCTTTCCTTTATGCCTATAGAAGGAAACTGATATAAGTGAAACTCAACTAATCAGAATTTTCTTAGCTAATTTAACCATTATTTTCCCAGAAAACTCTTAGGGAAAACAAATAAATGAAAGAGACTTATCTCATACAAGAAATTTTCTTAGAACACACATACACACAACTGTGACAGGATATATACATTCCAGTCTTTAATGCTTTCTACATCTACAGCTCTAATCTATAAACATGAACACTCAACTAAAGTTCAAAATGATGAGCCTGTGCTACTTTTAAAATCTCACTTTTTGTACCTACTAAATAAAGAAAAATAACCAAAAGAGGTTTTGGCATAAGACTCAGCCCTTTATAGCCCTGGGCACTGTGACTAAGGGCAGTTTGCTGCACACCTGCTTAGCCACCTTAAAGACACTGCATGCAGTTCAGAAAAGGATCAGTCACTTGTGGCCACATGTGTGTAAAAGGAAACCTCACCTTGATGCACCAATCATTTTTACTGTTTCTTTTCTTTAAAAGACAGGACTTTATGAGCACCATCTGAAAGCAGCACACTGGCATCTCTCTGTACCCAGAGGAAACTCTAAAACATCGGAGGGCAAAGCAACTATATTCTTTTTTCACACTGGAAACTTTTTCCCAAAATGACCCATTTCTACTAGTTTTGTTCATACTTCCTGAACGGGGACAAAGAGGCAGGGCCTCACACCCACACACCATTTACAGGCATTACTGTGGCCAGGTTTTTGTTTTTTTGTTTTTTTTCTGCCTCCTTTCATTTCTGTTGAGAAGAAAGCCCAAATTCCAACTTCTATTGATGGCTTTCCTCCCAGGCCACACATTTGGCCAAGCCCTGAGTCCCAAGACCTCCCCAAAACATAGAGATGCCTGGGAATCTGAGACAGGTACCATGGGTTATTTTAGCAGTCGGGCCTTTTGTTTTCATTTGCCACTGTTACTTAATTCTTTAGACATGAATTTCAGGTCCCTAGCTTGGTCTTTTTCCCACTGACGTATTTACCCCAGTTCTCTCCTCTTCTCGGGCCTTGGCTCTTGACATCTCTGTGAGAATGGACAGCAACACGTGTTGTGATTCTGTCTCCCCCTCAGTGCCAGGCTTACTGATGTGGTGAGTGGAGCTCTGGGAAGTGGAGCCAGGGAGGCTGAGTCATCAGTCATCATCTCCTGTCGCCCTGAGTCTGACCAAAATGACAGAGGCTCCTCTCACCAAAGTGTCACTGGGAGACCGCAGCAGAAAGGAGGTGGGGGACTTCTCCCGTTTGGTCTAACCACTTTAAGAAAGGACACTTTTTTGGCAGGACAGCCGTGGAGATGTTAGGAGAGAAATCTCAATGCAGCTTCCATCCCCCTTTGTCCTTCGGGCCTCTGCTGGAATGTGATCCTTTCTAAACGGGTAAAGCACTTTGGAAAGCTCCTAAAGCTGAACATACACATACTCTGTGGCCCAGCATTTCCACTGAATAAGTATGTATACTGCATATACAGATATCCCCCATTTTAGAAAGTTTGTTTTACACCCCTTCACTTTAATGAAAGAGATACATTAGTACCTGTTTTTGCTAACTGAAAGAAATCTGAAGAGGATTATTGCTTTTGGGGGAAAAAAAAGGTGAAAAGTGAAAACAGTGTTCAGTGTTTGTTTTACAGGGAGCCATTCTAGAGGCAGTGCTCACCTGAGTAACGAGAGTGGCCCCGCCAAGCTCCTTCTCTGGGAGCTACACTCAGCATTTCAGCATCAAGCTGCTATAGCTTTGAACTGTGTCTGTGAGCATCTGTGCTTTAGTTCCATTTATGCTGTGCATCCATTAGCAAGATGTGTCCTTAGGTAATTGTTTCTTCACTTCACCATTTTGGCTTACAAAAGGTTTCATAATAATGCTCTGCTTTCAGATAACAGGGGAAACCTGTGTATAGGTTCATATTACATATTCACATTATATACTGCATATTCAACATATATTACATATGCATATAAATAATATAAATCTATTCATGGGTTCACCAAAAGACATGTTCAAGAATGTTAGCAGCACCATTTATAAGAGCTAAAAACAGAAACTACCTAAGTACCATCGACAGTATAAAGGATAAATAAATTATGGTATATTCGTACAACAGAATGAGACTCTTCACACATAGCAATGAGAATATTCATATATTGCAACAAGAATAAAAGAACTATAACTATACACGACAATATGGATGAATGCCACAAACATAATACTGAGCAAAAGAAAGCAGACAGAAAAAGAATAAATACTGCATGGTTTCATTTATATAAAGTTAAGTACTAGGTGAAATTAATCTGTATTCTTAGAAGTTAGGATAGAGCTTATCACTGGGGTTAGGACTGGAAGGGAGCATGGTGGGGGGTCTTCTGTGGTGCCAGTTACTAGGTTTCTTATCTAGGTGCTGCTTACCCTGATGTGTTCAGCTTGGGAGGAGTTACTCACTTTTCTCTTTGTATGTTATACTTCAATTAAAAGCTTTTTAAAAAGTCATCTTCTCACACATGCTACAACATGGATGAACATTGAAGACATTATACTAAGTGAAATAAGTCAGATACAGAAGAACAAATATTGTGTTATTTGTCACTTATATGAGTTACCTAGAACAGATTTGGAGGGCATGGCTAGGGAGCACCTGATCCACAGTCTTAAAGCCCTACACAGTATAGCATCCAATCAAGTAGGGAAAAGAAAGAGGGATGGGAGGGGCCAAGACCATGAGATCCAATGGTCATATCATATATTGCTCCATCCAGAAGCTGCCAACCTGTTAGAATAATGAAATGACCTACAGAAGTACTAACTCCTAGGTAACACTCTGCAAGGATGGGGTACCATCCTCCAGGATGCAGTGCACACACTGAATCAGAGACCTATTGATTCCGCGTCCCCAACAGGAAGAATTCATGGATCCAGGAACCAAGCAGGAGTGGCCCCACTTAACATCATTTGCAATGACCCATCAGGGGACTTTATGATTTCTGTCCAAACAACTCTGGGCTCTGCGGGATTACAGGTCCTGATTCCAAAAGGGGACATACCCTTGCAAAGGGACATAGCAAGGTTTCCATTAATCTGTAAGACACGGCTGCCATCTGGGAACTTTGGTCTCTTTATATTTAGGATCAGCAGGCAAGAACAGGAGTTACTGCCTTAACAGGAGTTACTGAGCTCGATCCATAGGAGGCAGGACTACTGTGACACAACTGGGACAGGCAGGAATATGTGTGGAACTCAGGTGACCCACTGGGGTACTTCTGGTTATTCCCTTGTCCAGTCGTAACCGTAAATGGACAAGTGCAGCCATCCTGATCTGAGAAGACGAAGAGTATGGCTCCTAGAGGTTCAGAGTCCTTAGAATTAGCACATGGGTGTCAAACCAATCGATAAGCCACTAAGGACAGAGAGGGGGTAGATGAGGGAGAGAGGAATTTAGAAAGGACACCGGAGGGGAACAGTGAATACCAGCTGGTACCCATAACTTCGCCATTAGGAAGAGAGGCTCATTGAAACCCTAGAGAAGCTGCTGCCATGCAGCACAAGGGGTGGACCATGACAGCCATAGAGGCTGACCACTCAGAACTCCCTTCAAAGAAGAACTTGCTGGCAGCCTCAGCTGTGCATGCTTTTCGGATCTGCCATTAACTTTCAGGCTGAAACCATTCTTTTCCAAGGTATCCCCCAGCCAATGACAGCACAGCAGGGACATCAGGGCCTGGCCATTTTTGCATATTCCTCTAAGAGCAATCTTTGCTCTAGAGCTCCGCATTGGGTTGGCTGAAGTTCTGTCATCTCTGCATCGCAGTCTGAGGCTCTCCTTCCCCAGTCCTGCTTCCTCCTCCTCTCCCTTCGCTGCCACCAGAGTTTACATCACAGTCTGAAAGTGATCCCACTTCTTTTATTACCTCCCAATAAACCTCTTGCATTCCCAACTTTGTGTCAAGGTCTGCTCACTCTAGGACTAACACAAATGATTTCAAGCATAAGCTCCAAATTTAACGCCATGAGGGCCGACACTGCAAAAGTACAAGTGCTCATTCGGAAACAACTTATTTATTACATCAACAACTCTACGTGGTGGACTCCAGGGTGAGAGGCAGTAGGGATTCATTTAATGATCATTATGATTCTTTCAAGAAATGAAGGGCCAGCTAGAAATAAAATTATAATTAAAATCTACCAAATTGTTACCACGTACCAAAACTTCAAATGTAATTTCCCACTTGTTCTTCACAAGGCCTTATGAAGTATGTAGTATTTTTATTATTCCCTTTTGCAGAGAGCAAATGGAGATTAGTTTGATTGTCCAGTGACAATTAGTAAGTTAGAGAGTCAGAATTTGTACCTTAGGAAAGCCTAAGCTATTAACCACTACAACAATCCAGTTATCCAGAGTTGATTTATGTTGTTACAAGTGAAGAATCCTAACAGATACGAAAATTGGTTCCAGGGAGCAAGTTATAGGGTAAAGACCAGGGAACTGTCACCCCTGGAAACAAATTTAACCCCATCTGAAAGTATCAGCCACGCTTCTGAGCCAAATAGCCTCAACATCAATTTGTAAAAAGTTTGCTTTTTATTTTTTTGGTTGATAAAAATTAAGCAATTCTTGCAATGTTTTCAAAACATAAACTTCCTTTTGAAATGTCTGGTTTTGCATATGACCCCCCAGGGAAAAATGGGACCTGGTCCTAGTGCCTGGCCTGCTGACAGCAGATGTGAGGGGGGAGTATCAGCTTCCTCCCGGAAGGGAGCTCTCAGGATGGCAAAAAACAGTTTCTATGGACAAAGAAGGTAGAGGGCTTCCTTATGCAGTGAAATTTCAATGGTGGGTTTTTAAGAGAGATTGAGTACTTGGAAATCTCTGATTCCTTTTCTAATTCTTATAGCAATCTCAGCCCTGCAGCTACAAAAGTTAGGGATTCTCGTAGCATACTGGTCATAGAAAATTGAGGAATTTCAGTTTGTGACTCCCTGAAAATCAAACTCTGAGGTTAATTTTGTACACTGTAGGTTCAGTTTGAAATCTTATCAAGTATCTTATGTGAAAATCTGGACATTTATCAGTAAAGAATCCACTTACCAGAGACTCTGTATTTGATACACCATCTGGAGTAACAATGTCATTCTAAAGAGTGGCTGGTATACTGCATATTCATGTAAAGTGCCCTTGGACTGGAAGAGCAGTTGTTGAAAAGCATAAATAAGTAGAATGTGTCTTGTTTACAGCCAATCCTATGAGGTCGAAAGGGCTTAGATATTTCTCATACTAGTGTGTGGATAATATCAGGGAACCCATCCCAGCTGTGCCTCATTCACAAGGAAAGTATGCAGAATAGTTGAGGAACTTGGCAGGCATCCTCAGATCTGTAGATTCCTTAAGCCAGTGATATCAGAATGCATCAGCCAGTGGGTCTGTGGGACCAGGGAAGCCACACTACACTAATGTTAGTGTGGTTAGTTCCTAACAAGCCTTTCTAAACTGGCTCACTGTCATCTGCTTGGTAAATGATTTTTGAATGAATTATGGCTGTGAGTTTGATTGCCAACACGCAGTCCAAGAGATTACCACCTCACATCCATTATAATAGTAGCAGTGGTGGGATAGAATTATGTACTTTAGAAGTGGGGCAAGGAACACAGGAAGAAGTAACTCATTACTCCTGAGATTTCATGGTGGTTTTTCATCAGTTCACCTGAAGGCTACAAAGATCATAGAGATATGGATGACAGTGTTATTCTTGGGCTGTAGCTTTTGCTTACCTTCAGCCAATGTATCATTCATGGGTCACTTTTAGAAAAACAGAAACCAGTTTAGCTATTTTAAGCAGGAAGGCATTTAAGAAATGCAGAGAATTGGGTGAGTATAAAACACTGAAAAACTCTAATTTGAAAAGATACATGCACCCCAACGTTCATAGCAGCATTATTTACAATAGCCAAGACATGGAAGCAACCTAAACGTCCATCGACAGATGAATGAATAAAGAAGATGTGTTATATACACACAATAGAATATTATTCAGCCATTAAAAAATATGAAATAATGCCATTTGCAGCAACATGGATAGACCTAGAGATGATCATACTAAGTGAAGTAAGTCAGACAGAGAAAGACGAATACCATATGACATCATTATATGTAGAATCTAAAAAAATAATACAAATGAACTTATTTAACAGAAATAGACTCACAGACCGCAAAAACAAACTTATGGTTACCAAAGGGGAAGCAGGGGGGAAGAATAAATTAGGAGTCTGGGATTAACAGAAACACACTACTATATATAAAACCGATAAACAACAAGGACCTACTGTATAGCACAGGGATCTATATTCAATAACCTATAATGGAAAAGAATCTAGGGGCTTCCCTGGTGGCACAGTGGTTAAGAATCCGCCTGCCAATGCAGGGGACACGGGTTCGAGCCCTGGTCCGGGAAGATCCCACATGCCATGGAGCAACTAAGCCTGTGAGCCACAACTACTGAAGCCCGCAAGCCACATCTACTGAAGCCCAGGCACC
>NW_020175199.1:5017211-5018134 GCF_003031525.2 Neophocaena asiaeorientalis asiaeorientalis
AAGCAGGAAGGCATTTAAGAAATGCAGAGAATTGGGTGAGTATAAAACACTGAAAAACTCTAATTTGAAAAGATACATGCACCCCAACGTTCATAGCAGCATTATTTACAATAGCCAAGACATGGAAGCAACCTAAACGTCCATCGACAGATGAATGAATAAAGAAGATGTGTTATATACACACAATAGAATATTATTCAGCCATTAAAAAATATGAAATAATGCCATTTGCAGCAACATGGATAGACCTAGAGATGATCATACTAAGTGAAGTAAGTCAGACAGAGAAAGACGAATACCATATGACATCATTATATGTAGAATCTAAAAAAATAATACAAATGAACTTATTTAACAGAAATAGACTCACAGACCGCAAAAACAAACTTATGGTTACCAAAGGGGAAGCAGGGGGGAAGAATAAATTAGGAGTCTGGGATTAACAGAAACACACTACTATATATAAAACCGATAAACAACAAGGACCTACTGTATAGCACAGGGATCTATATTCAATAACCTATAATGGAAAAGAATCTAGGGGCTTCCCTGGTGGCACAGTGGTTAAGAATCCGCCTGCCAATGCAGGGGACACGGGTTCGAGCCCTGGTCCGGGAAGATCCCAAAAAAAAAGCCCGCAAGCCACATCTACTGAAGCCCAGGCACCTAGAGCCCGTGCATCACAACAAGAGAAGCCACTGCAATGAGAAGCCCGCACACTGCAACGAAGAGTAGCCCCCACTCGCTGCAACTACAGAAAGCCCACATGCAGCAACGAAGACCCAACACAGCCAAAAATAATAAATAAATTTATTTTTAAAAAAAGAAAAGAATCTAAAAAAGAATATATAACTGAATCACTTTGCTGTGCACCTGAAACTAACACAACATTGTAAATCAACTCTACTCCAATAAAAAAAATA
>NW_020175199.1:5018190-5043825 GCF_003031525.2 Neophocaena asiaeorientalis asiaeorientalis
TATATAACTGAATCACTTTGCTGTACACCAGAAATTAACACAACATTGTAAACCAACTATACTTCAATTTTAAATAAATAAATAAACTATGATAAATCTCATGGAAGAGTATGGGGGTAAAGAGAACTGACCTAAGTAACTTTGGGACTGAGTAGAAACTGCAAGTCTAAAGACAAGTGTACATAAACAATTCTGAAACTACTACATGTATACAGGTATTAAATAAATAAATGAATGAAAGAAAAAAAAAGGAAAACTCTGGAAGATCTGGAGAAGCAAATTTGAGGCAAGGCCTCCAGAAATGGCTCCCAGACAACAGAACTGTCTGCCAAGAAACCAGGTAAAATCAAGAAGATACGATCAGAAACTCCCCTGGAACTGTTAGCTACAGAAACTCACAGCCTAAACAGCAATCGGAATCACAATGCCCCACCGCTGCTGCTGTTGCTTTCAAAGTCACACTGCTACACTGGCATCAGCAAAAACTGCATGCTCAGACCCCTCGCCATGACCCCCATGAAGCTAGTGACTGGACATGGTCATGCTACTCCAGAAAGCCCAACCCCTCCGCACCAGGCTTGCCAGCAGGAAACGGAAGCAGCAACAGGGCCCCTCCAGGTACATATCCGTCTTTCAATTGTCCCAAAAGCGCATCTGACTGGACAAACTTAAATCACATCTGGAATCTTAACTATAAGGGAATTGGGAGATAGAGTTTTTGGCGTTCCTTTGGCCCCATCCTAAAAGGAGGGAAAAGAGATGCTGAGCACTAATCCACTATGAACCCCAGCCAGCTCGCTGTGTCCCTTGAGGAAGAAGAGGACAGTGGGCAGTGAAAGCCACAGGGAAAGGCATTTCCTGGCTTGAAATCAAAGTGGAACCAGAAAAGAAGAGAGAAAAGCCTAGCCCAATGGAGCATTCAGGCGGGTTTGATGTGGAGAATTTTCGGCCTTTTTGAAATCCCTATCAAATGCTGCCCTCTAATGTTTGTGGAATAAACTACTTTTGAGAAACGCTGAAACAGAACACATCTAGCTGCAGTTTTCCAGGATGAAGAGCTATGGATATCTGTATTTCATGGAAACTGGAAAAAATCCACTGAACTGGACAACAAAACTGCTTCCAAATGATGTGGCCAATTGACATTCAGATCAAGTTTTGCCAAGATATTATTGACTCAGACCTCTTGATATGGGTTATTTTTTTCTCCACAACAGAGTAGGGTAGTTTTAAGTATTCCTTGTGATTCATGTAATAATCAGGAAAGCAGATGATCAATTAAATTATAAATCATTTACACAAATTATGAATCCGAGAGACTTCCAACAAAGTATTTAATTTACTGCCAGTATTAATTTGATTTTCTTGGTTTGTTATCTATCTTTACAAGGTCCCCCCCGACCGTACCACCATCACAGTTGGTGATTAGGAAAAGAATGATATCACTGATGTTCAGAATTTTACATGCCAAGAGGAATAAGTGTATGTCAGCAAAACAAAACAAAGTGCTTAACAGTCCTGGTGCAACCAAGAAATGAAGGCTACTACGTTTAAAATTATTAAATCCACAGCTATCAACTGCAATCCAAAACACCTGCTAGAATCATGGATTAAATAATAAAATCCATGGATTAGAAGCTGTCCCTTGGGCATACCAAGCATGTTTGTGCCTCGGTGCCCTTACCTTCTCCCTGCTTAGGACATGCTTTTTCCCAATAGTGCGTCCATAGAAGTGTGGCTATTTTGTCTTTTTTTTTTTTTTTGCGGTACGCAGGCCTCTCACTGTCGTGGCCTCTCCCGTTGCGGAGCACAGGCTCCAGATGCGCAGGCTCAGCGGCCATGGCTCACGGGCCCAGCCGCTCCACGGCATGTGGGATCTTCCCGGACCGGGGCACGAACCCGTGTCCCCTGCATCGGCAGGCGGACTCTCAACCACTGCGCCACCAGGGAAGCCCTATTTTGTCTTCTTTCCAAGCTGCTGAAGTGATAAGGTCCAGGGTCCATGCTCACAGGAAGTAAGTTGTAGTCATATCCTTCTCTTCCATCTTATTTCTTCATGGCCATTTCGTGGTACACCAGTACTATGGTATGGGATCTTTGGACGGTGAAGTTGGGTGGGAATAGGCCTCCTCTTTATAGACAACTTCATGTGAGTTGTCTATATTGGGATTAGGGGCCAAAAGCAAATTTACCAATCAAGTGTTACTCTGTTTTCCTCTGCTAACCTTCCTTGACTATATGCCTTTTTTGGTTATTCTTTGGTAGGATTAAATATTAATGTGTCTCTGGCCAAAATAATTTCTAGTAGCATTTCAATCTCACTCTGATTTCTAACCGGATACAGGATAGAGAAAACAAGGAGATTAACGAGAAAAGGCCATCATGGCTGGAATTGTAGCACTCTTTTCGGAGAAGTGTCTCCACCCCAAGACCACTATCTCTGAGAACCTCTAAATATTTAGAACTCTTTCACAAACAGTACGAAACTATCCAAGTTTGAGGCTACAGCAGTACTAAAATACAACAAGCTGGAGATGCTGAGCAGAAACCACTTCGTATATTGCTTCACGCAGATAAAACTTCAGTTTCCAGGTGCCAGAGCTGTCCCCACTCCCACTTCTCTCTTGGGTCCTCTGGCATGAAGGGAAAGGCATTTGCAAACAAGTCACTGCAGAGATCAGAGTGTTCCCCCTTTGCATAGCCTGGGGGACATGCATCACCACTCTTCCCACTCCACTGTTTGCTTTCCCACTGGGGAAGAAATGGACTCATCTTCAGGATGCAGGGATGAAAGGCTGCAGAAAACAACAAGCTTGAAGCTGTGTAGGGTCAGAGCTGTGTGTAATCAGTCATTAGGGGGCCCTGATCTGCTGATCTGCTTCAAAGCTTTGGAATTTGACTTAAGGGATGTCATCCTGCTGGGTTCACAGAAGAAATTCCCAGGGGCTAGAGGTGAGGTCTAGCCACAGAAGTGAGATCATAGGTGGAGACACACTTAGAAGTCTGTAGTGCTGTCGTTACGATAATCACAATAATAAGTCAACCACAAGGATCCTCCCAAGATTGTCAAATCCCTCGTGCTGGGTAGTTGAGTCACAGGACAATCAAATAGTGTGGCTTTGAGAGCTAAAGAAATGTGGGATAGAGAAACAATTTCAATGTTCACAAACAGCAGACAGATTAAACAAATTATGGTAATCCCTACAACAGAATAATACACAGCCATTAAAAAATAATGTAGGACACACATATTCCTGGTGGGTATGTAATTGGTACTACCTCTATGGAGGGTAACTTGGCACCACAGATGGAAACTGCAAATGCATATACCCCTAATCCAGCATATTCCACTTGGAGGAATTTATCCTCCAGATATATTCAAAGAGGTGCAAAATGATACGTACATACATGCATGTACAAGATTATTTATGGCAGCATTTTTTGTAATGGCAAATGTTTAGGAACCATCATTAGGGAACATATTTTAAAAGTTATGGGGGACTTCCCTAGTGGTCCAGTGGTAAAGAATCCACCTTCCAATGCAGGAGACACGGGTTTGATCACTGGTCGGGTAACTAGGTTCCCACGTGCCGTGGGGCAGCTAAGCCCGTGCGCCACAACTACTGAGCTCGCGGGCCTCAACAAGAGAGCCTGCATGCCGCAAACTACAGAGCCCATGCACCCTGGAGCCTGTGCGCCACAACTAGAGAAAGAAAACCTGCATGCCACAACTAGAGAGAAGCCTGCGCACCGCAACGAAGACCTGATGCAGCTACAAAAATCAAGAAAATAAAGAAAGAAAATAAATATTTTTAAAATAAGTAAATAAATAAAAGTTATGGTACAGGCATACAGTGGAATACAGGGCAGTTAAAAAAAAAAAGTTCTCTATGTCCCAATACGTTGCTAAATGCAAAACAATAGCAAAAAAAAAAAATCAAGCTACAGAATAATATGTGTATTACACAACCATTTGAGGTTAATAAAGCAAGGAAGGGGGGGAAGAGTATTTGCTGGAAGGAAGTATTTGTTGTCAGCCTGTGATGCCTTCACCTCACCCAGCTGGGTACTGAGCTATTCCTGAACTGGGCAGCCTCATCTGAGGAAGAAGCATATCTATGTCCTCTAGTGAAGTAGATTTTAAATTTTACTGGGCATAGGAATCATCTGAGTTACTTGCTGACAATGAAAATTTAAGGGGTCTATACAATGCAGGGGACACGGGTTTGATCCTTGATCCAGGAAGATCCCACATGCCGCGGAGCAGCTAAGCCCGTGCGTCACAACTACCTGAGCCTGTGCTCTAGGGCCCACGAGCCACAACTACTGAAGCCCGCGAACCAATAGCCCGCGCTCCGCAACAAGAGAAGCCACCGCAATGAGAAGCCCGTTCACCCCAACCAAGAGGAGCCCCCGCTCGCCACAACTAGAGAAAGCCCGCGCGCAGCAACCAAGACCCAACGCAGCCAAATAAATAATTAATTAATTAATTAATAATAAATAGACTTTCTATTTAGAGCAGTTTTAGGTTCACAGTAGAATTGAGAGGAAGGTATGGCGGTTTTCCATATACTTCCTGCTCCAACTCATGCACAGCCTCCCCCATTATTAACATTCCCTGCCAGAGTGGTACTTTTGTTATAACTGATAAACGAACATTGACACATCAGTCATTATCACCCAAAGTCTATAGTTTACATTACAGCTCAGTCTTGGTGTTGCACATTCTATAGGTTTGAACAAATGTATAATGTGTAGCCACCATTATAATATCATACAGAACTGTTTCACTGCCCCAACAATCCTCTATGCTCTACCTTTTTATCCCTCCTAACCCCTGGAAACTGATCTTTTAACTGTCTCCATAGTTTTCCCTTTTCCAGAACGTCATGTAGTTGGAATCATACAGTATGTAGCCTTTTCAGATTCTAGTAGTTACGTAGTGATATCTCATTGTTTTATTTTGCATTTCCCTGAAGACGTATAATGAGGAGCATCTTTTCACGGGCTTATTTACCATGTGTATATCTTCTCTGGTGTGGTATCTGTTAAGGTCTTTGGCCCACTGGCATTTTTTTTTTAACAAGCACAAAAGGTGATTCTGATGCAGCAGATCCTTGGTCCAGTCTCTGAGAAACTGCTATAGTAACCAGAGAACCAGCATCTGAGATGAACTAAAGTCTTTTCATTGTGCTGAATCGATGAGGATCTATGAGAGGGGAACCCAGCCAACCCATTTAGCCTCAAGCTCAAGCTCAAAAGAGCCCTAAAATTTGGCTATTGTTCTCTGACAAATTTGTTCACAGAAACAAGCCCTTCCACAAATATTCATATTTTGGTCCTTTTGAGCTCGAGGCTATCTATATCATTTTCTAATAATTAAAATGGAAATCCAACAGAGGTAACTGCTGGTCACCCAGAGTTATTCACAGATGGAAAGCTGGATTTATGAGCACAAAACAATTGGCTGCCCAGTTTATGGCTTAAGGATGTTTTTTTTTTTTTTTTGTTTTTTGTTTGTTTGTTTGTTTTTGGGGTTTTTTTGTGTGGTACGCGGGCCTCTCACCGTCGTGGCCTCTCCCGCTGCGGAGCACAGGCTCCGGACGCGCAGGCTCAGCGGCCGTGGCTCACGGGCGCAGTCGCTCCGTGGCATGTGGGATCTTCCCGGACCGGGGCACGAACCCGTGTCCCCTGCATCGGCAGGCGGACTCTCAACCACTGCGCCACCAGGGAAGCCCTTAAGGATGTTTTAACTACTTCTATTTAGATGATGACACTTTTCTTCTCAGTGAACAACATGAGATAGGTATTCCCGTAAATGATCATTCGTACACTTCTACGTATTATACGTACTGTAGTTCATGTGCATAATGCATGAGTATTGTAGCTTCATTGTTTTGTCGATTACCTTTATTTCTTTTCTTTGTCTATTCGTTCATTAGTTGTCCTTTGCCATTTGTTTTTTACTTAACTTCTTTTGTTATTTTTAGATGTGATTCAGATAAAATAGAAGTGTAAATACATATGCAACATTTATACATTTTTCTTATACCACTATCATCATTCTTTTCATCAGCTGTGTAATATTTTTCAAATCCATCAAGATTCACAGTTTCGTTTACAATTTAAAATTTTCATTTATTTTAGTTTTGGCTGCGTTGGGTCTTCGTTGCTGCTTTCTCTAATTGTGGCAAGCCGGGGCTACTCTTTGTTATGATGCGTGGGCTTCTCATTGAGGTGGCTTCTCTTGTTGCGGAGCACGGGCTCTAGGTGCACGGGCTTCAGTAGTTGTGGCACACGAGCTCATTAGCTGTGGCTCGTGGGCTCTAGAGCACAGGCTCAGTAGCTGGGGCGCACAGGCTTAGTTGCTCTGCTGCCTGTGGGATCTTCCCGGACCAGGGCTCACACCCGTGGTCCCCTGCATTAGCAGGCGGATTTTTAACCACTGTACCACCAGGGAAGCCCTCGCTTACAATTTTAAAAGTTCAAATTACTCTATCTACTTCTGGGGACTTCCCTAGTGGTCCAGTAGTTAAGAATCTGCCTTCCAATGCAGGGGACGCGGGTTTCATCTCTGGTCAGGGAACTAAGATCCCACATGCTGCAGGGCAACTAAGCCCATGTGCTGCGACTACAGAGCCCATGCACTTTGGAGCCCGCGCACCGCAACTAGAGAGCCCATGTGCTGCAACTACTGAGCCTGTGCACTCTGGAGCCCACGGGCCACAACTAGAGAGAAGCCCGTGCACTATAAGGACGATCCCGTGTGCCACAACAAAGATCCCATGTGCCGCAACTAAGACCCAAAGCAGCCAAAAATGAAATAAATACTTTTAAAATATCAACTTCTTAAATTTAGATTTTTTTTTTTTTTCTGGCCGTGCCATGCGGCATGTGGGATCTTAGTTTCCCGACCAGAGATCAAACCCATGCCCTCTGCATTGGGAGCACAGAGTCTTAATCACTGGACCGCCAGGGAAGTCCCTTAAATTTATATTTTATTCAGGAAAGTACAATGTTACATACTAAATGAGTGAGAACTTAAGACAATGCATTTTCAAAAATTTTGTTCTACATAAGACACGTCTCCTGATAAGTAGTGCTCACTACGTAAGGTACTGTTCTAAATGCTTTATAAATATAACTAATTTAATCTTCAAACAAGACTATAAGTGCTATTCTCACAACGCCATGTTGACTCTCAGTATTGCTGTCAAAGTTAGACTTCTGACCCTAATTGAAATCCATATTCAACTGAAATATCCCCATACTATCTAATTCAAGAGTTAAGTGGTCTCAAAATCTGAATGCTCAGTGGCCTCCCCAGCGCTCTCAGAAGAATCTTCCCTACATATCATACTGCTCCAGGTCAGTCCCTACAACTACATTGTGTCTTGATAGTTCTGCTGGAACTGGGGTCCTTGTTTGCACCCCACCCTTCTTGACATGCAGCCCAGCCTTTGCCCTAGAAACCTAGGAACTGGCTTCCTGTTGCTTCTACTTGTCTCTGAGTATTGCCTGTTGTCTCCATTCCCTCCGAACACTGTACATTTCATCCTCATCCCACCCTTAATTGGGCTAATGGGTCTGACCTCCTAGAGACTGTTGTCTACTTGATCTATTCCAGAGTTCAGTAGGCCCTTTAAATGCTGACAATAACCTCATAGCTGGGCCAGTTTCTCCTGACCCAGTTCTGACTTTTTACGTCCATGTACAGGTTTTGGGTGCTTAACTTATATAGTATAGAAATCTACCTAAGCTATGACACTTTTGTGTCAAAGGTGGAGGTTCCTCTGCTTTGGAAAATATTAAAGGCTCTGAGAAACTAGGTTTCAGTGATGTGACTGAAAGCACAAAGTTCTCATGTTATACAAGGAAGGAGCTGAAATGTAACAGAGCTGAAATGTAATCTTCCCTGGCGGTCCAGTGGTTAAGACTCTGTGCTTCTACTACAGGGGGCACAGGTTCGAACCCTGGTCAGGGAACTAAGATCCCACATGCTACACGGTGTGGCAAAAAAAAAAAAAAAAAATAGAAAGAAAGAAAAAGAAAACAAATATCAAGATGGAAAATAAAATCCAACCATATCAGTAATTACAATACCAAAAAAAATTTTTTTAAAGAAATGTAACAGAAGCTCCATAGAAGTTCAACATCCTTGGCCGCACCCCTCCTGCTTCAGAGATGTCTCCTATTCTGCTTCACATCTGGTCTGCTCTTTCAGTTTATATGAAGAACCATCTATTTAGAGGCTGTACAAATTTTGTTCCCCCAGATAATGGTATTTTACTTCAAGTTGGGTACCTCAACACTCCTATACAACCATCCTAAATTTATTTTCCCTCAAATTTACTTTTCCTCCTAAGTCTGGCACTCTCATTGTGAGGAAGAAGAGTGAGCGCTGAGCTTTGGAGAATCCAAATGTTACTTCATCAGATGGCTATACTGAGTACTCCTGAATTCCATAGTATTCATAACCTGCTTGTTTTTTGTTTTGTTTTGTTTTGTTTTTAGCCGCGCCTCAAAGCTTGTGGGATCTGAATTCCCCAATCAGGGATCGAACCCATGACCCTGGCAATGGAAGCGCAGAGTCCTAACCATTGGACCACCATGGAATTCCATATAACCTGTTTGTTTTATCTCAAAAACAATGAGTCAACCTCTTCGAACCAAAGGTTGTTTGGTTTTGTTTTTGTTTCAGACAGGGTACCCCCATAAAAATCCCGAGAAGGGTTTAAAATGTTTAAGGAGAGATCCTATGACCCAAATATATATTAACCTGAAAGCCTTCCGTTTTAAGTCTACTTTCATCCATTCTTTTATTCAACACTTACTAAGGGCTGAGTATGGGCCAGGCACAATTCTAGGTACAAAAGAGAACAAAAGAAAGTTTGCTGCCCTCATGGAGTTTATAACCTAATGGCAATAAATACTAAACATAATGAGTAAATTATATAGTACTTAAAGGAATTAATGTCTACAGAATAAAGAAAAATAAGAAGGGATAGAAAAGATGGGAGTATAGGGATGGAAACTACCACTTCAGAGAGTGTTCAGAATGGGCTTCCCTGAAAAGATGACATTTGAGAAAAGACTTAAAGGAAGGAAGAGAAGCACACCCCACAAATGTGCATATATGGGTGAGACATGAGTGGAATGAGGTGAGTTAGGGGTAGAACAGGAAATGAGATCAGATAGGGAAATGGGGAGGTGGGGGAAGGTGTGAATCTACAGTAGCCTATTATTCAAAATAGGCTTTGGTTCAAACATGAGAGACTTTTGGGAATTCCCTGGAGGTCCAGTGGTTAGGACTCCACACGGTCACTGCCAAGGGCCCGGATTCAATCCCTGGTCGGGGAACTAAGATACCGCAAGCAGCGCAGCACAGCCAAAAAAAAAAAAAGAGAGAGAGAGAAAGAGAGACTTGTAGTCTCTTTTAATCCCTGAGTAAGGATTTATTCTTCTGCATATTTCCAATAAAAGTGTACTGTTTACTGTCTATTAAAACTTAGAACAGGGACTTCCCTGGTGGTCCAGTGGCTAAGACTCCACACTCCCAATGCAGGGGGCCCAGGTTCCATCCCTGGTCAGGGAACTAGATCCCGCATGCTGCAACTAAGAGTTTGCATGCTGCAACTAAGACCTGGCACAGCCAAATAAATATTTTAAAAAACAACAACTTGGAATACATTTTCATCGACCTTATTGATGTATAATTTAAATTGTACAATTCAATGAATTTTGATAAATGATTACACCTGTGACCTCACCACTACACTCAAGTTCCAGAACATTTCTATCATCCCTACGAGTTCTCCAATAACCCTTTGCAATCTGTGCTTCCCTCCACTGCCAGCCCCAAGCAACTACAAGCCTGCTTTTTATCACCATAGATTTGCTTTGCATTTTCTAGGATTTTTATAGAAACGGTATCATAGAGTATATATTCTTTTGTCTGGCTTCTTTCACTCAGCATGATGCTTTTCAAATTCATCCATACTGATGTATATATAAGTATTTCATTCCTTTTTATTGCTGTGCATTCCATTGTATAAATATACCATATTTACTTTATCCTCTTTTTTTTTTTTTTTTTTTGGCCTCACTGCATGGCTTGTGGGATCTTAATTCCCCAACCAGGGATCGAACTCTGGTCCACAGCAGTGAAAGCCCATGTCTTAACCACTGGACCACCAGGTAAATCCCTGTCCTCTCACTTATTGAAGGAAATTTAGGTTTTGTCCCCTCAAAACTGTAATATAACGGACCTAGAGATTGTCATACTGCGTGAAATAAGTCAGAGAAAGACAAATATCATATGATATCGCTTATATGTGGAATCTAAAAAAAGGCTACAGGGCTTCCCTGGTGGCGCAGTGGTTGAGAGTCCGCCTGCTGATGCAAGGGACACGGGTTCGTGCCCCGGCCCGGTAAGATCCCACATGCCGCGGAGCGGCTGGGCCTGTGAGACATGGCCGCTGAGCCTGCGCGTCCGGAGCCTGTGCTCTGCAATGGGAGAGGCCACAGCAGTGAGAGGCCCGCGTACCGCAAAAAAATAAATAAATAAAATAAAATAAAATAAGGCTACAAATGAACTTATTTACAAAACAGAAGTAGAGTCACAGATGTAGAAAACAAACTTATGGTTACCAGGGGGGAAGGGATAAATTGGGGGATAAGGATTGACATATACACACTACTATATATAAAACAGATAACTAATAAGGACTCACCGTATAGCACAGGGACCTCTACTCAGTACTCTGTAATGGCCTATATAGGAAAAGAATCTAAAAAAAGAGTGGATATATGTACATGTATAACTGATTCACTTTGCTGTACACCTGAAACTAACACAACATTGTAAATCAACTATACTCCAATAAAATTTTTTTTAAACTGTAATATATTAATGCTGCTTTTATTAATTATGTTTTAATAGGTATTATAATGATCCCACAATCCAGAACCGTTAAGTACTTAAAGCCTGTGGACACAGGAAATCTTAAAAGTTCAATCCAAATTTATATACATATTTTTGCTCCAGAGAATTATGAGAGGGTCATAAAAGACACTAAAGCATGAAAATATATTATATTAGTAGGATAAAATTCTATGGAGGGAGTGGAATGGAAAAGAATGATGGGAAATTTCCCAGTGGTAAGAAGTTTATTACATGTTGCACCATGGTAATTACAACCTATTATTTACATTTAAAGAAGTAACGTGACTTTTATCTTTTGAAGTCAATATTTACAATATGCCAGAAATTTAATACTTTACAACTCTTTAAACTTATAAAATTTTAGGTATCAATTTTAAAATGTGAATGTGAAAATTTTAAAATAGTAGAAAAAATCTGAGTACCCCTTCTCTCGGTCCTGTTCCTAAAGGTTGCTCTTTCATTGATTTGGGGTGGGCAGGAACATCATGGTTTTTAAAGTTCTCCAGGTGATTCTAAAGTGCACCCAAAGTTGATAACAGCTAGTATGAAAATAGTATTCTCTCTCGGTACACAAGGAGTAGAAAAAATGAGAGCTACACAGTTTACTGTTTGAGAGTATTAGTCATCTGGCAAATAACTAATTTCAAGGTTTATAAAAATATCAAATCAACAGTCCTTATGGAACTTAAGCACAAAAATGTTAACTGATAACCATGGCTGGTACCTATGGTGCTTTCTAAGGATGAAATGCTATTATTTGCAAGGCACTGAGCCACTGTTCTAAGTAAATGGTAGTATTATCTCCACTGTAGATAGTTCCCAGCCTGAAACATTAACCCGCAGGTGTGGTGACAAAGAAAACCCCCAGAGGGCAGTAATTATTCATTAATGGCAACTGCCCCTGGTCTCATCTACTGGCCTTTTTTCACAGCAGTATTTCTTTTGTCTTACTGTCCAAAATCTCAAGTCTGCAATTTAATTTTATTTTCTACTTCTCTATTTCTCCTCTGTTCTCCTTTTGTGCCTTAGCTATTATTTTTCTCACTCTTGTTTCTTGTTATGATTTACAGTATAGTCATAAAAGATGGGACTAAGATTTGGGCTTAAAGCCAAATTCCACAATTAATTAGCCATGTGACCTAGTAAAATAATGTAAAATGGGGGTCACTGTTGCCCTGTGTAGTGGACTGAATTGTACTCTTCTGAAGGAAAAGTTCACATCCTAATCCCTGGGGCCCATGAATATTACCTTACATGGCAAGAGACTTGATTAAGTTAAGGATCGGGAGAGGAGAACCTTATCCTGAATTACCTGAGTAGACCATAAATGCAATCACGTTTGCCGGTGAGAGAAAGGTAGAGGGAGTTTTGAAACATACACATAAGAAAGTTGATAAGAAGACAGAGCAGAGAGAGATACTGCTACTACATGCCAAAAAATGCTGACAGCCACCGGAAGCTGGAAGAAGCAAGGAACAGATTCTCCCCTAAAGATTTCAGAGGGATTGCAGCCCCACCAAACCCTTGATTTCAGACTTCTAGCCCCCAGTGCTATTAGAGAATAAATTTCTATCGTTTCCAATTGTCAAGTGTGGTAATTTGTTACATCAGCCACAAGAAACTGATATACTCTGGTTACCTCCCAAGGAAAAGAAGCTAAGGAATGTATAAGTGCTTCATAAACCTAAGTGCTTTACAAATACAAGCTCTCCTTGCTGGCCGCGTTCTACAAGGATCTCCAAGACCATGCAAATAGTCATTACGTGGATCAGTCTTCACAGAACGGATGTAAGGGGAGCTCCTGGGGCTTTCCTGGGCCATTGTATACTCTTCCCTTAATCCTTCTCTTGCCACAAAGCTTAGTATTTCTTTTGGTGGTGGTGTGGGTGTTGCTAATGGTAGCAACTCCCAAAGAAAATGAGTTAGAACTACTTTAGCCATGTCTCTTAAATCTTGCCAGCAATTACTCTTCTCTTTATTCCAAGATCTTTTCTTAGTCCAGGTGTAAGAAGATGGGGTAGGGGATCCCAGGAGAAAAAGAACTAGGCATGGCTTTCTTGTCATAAGAGAAGCCATTTTTGGCCTAAGCCATTTTGGAATCTAAGCCTGGCCACAATGCTTGCCCTTGAACAGGTCTCAGTAATAATGATTTAAGGGAACAAAAGAACAACCTGTTATCAGGCAAGAGAGATAACAATAGCAAAGATAGTAAATCAGTTGCAAAGACTCCCAGTTCTGTTTCAATGACAAAGATTAGCTTGAGGCACTTTCTTGAACTGCTTTGCTGAATTTAAACCCTGCTTGAGAGCTCAACCACCAGATCAACTGGAACCTAAGGGATGATGATGTTGACCTTTTCTGACCTTCACAACTTCAATTAACTAAAGTTTGGACTTTCTCACCCTGTTTCCCAATTCTATGCCGAATTCACCTGTTCAAGCCCCTTCAAGGATATGCATGTACCCTTAGCTTAAAACTTTCCCAGTTTTGCTGTTTAGGGGGACACTGCTTTGGGAAAGATCCCCGGTGTTCTCCTCACTTGCTGCAAGTAATAAATCCTTCCTTCTCCCGATCTTTGGCTTGGTTGTGTCTTTTGGCTCAACACCCACCAAGAGGCGAACCCAGTTTTCAGGTAACACAGGATTTAGAGTAGGCTTTCTCAACAGCAGCAAAATTGACATTTGGGACCAGATAATTTTTTTGTTTGGGGGACTATCCTGTACAATGTATGTGTAGCAGCAACCTTGTGCTCTATCCACTGAATACCAATAGTACTGCCCGTAGTCATGACAATCAAAGTGTCTACAAAAGCCAAATGTTCTAAGGGGAAAATTGCCAGCCTTCCCTCTCAACTATACCAGATCAACAACCACTTTTTCAGATAGGACTAGCTAAAGATCTATCTGGTATGGCTCTACTCCTGGTAGATAACCCCAATCTCCATTCATATATTAAGATCTGTCCTAGGGACTTCCTTGGCTGTCCAGTAGAAGACTTCGGCTTCCAACATAGGGAGTGCAGGTTCAATCCCTGGTCAGGGAGCTAGTATCCCACATGCCTTGGGGCCAAAAAAAACAGAACAAAAAACAGAAGCAATATTGTAACAAATTCAATAAAGACTTTAAAAATGGTCCACACCAAAAAAAAAGAAAAAAATCCATCCTAAAACGAGAGAATATATCTCCTAGGAGCCTGCTGATTCTTCATTAATTGGTCTTTCTGATAGTCTCATTGGTATTTCTCAAATTACAATCAATATTTCATTTGCAGCAGAATCATTTGAGCTTCTTGTTTACCTACTGAGACACCCAGGAATTTGCATTTTACGTGTTTTGCAGATGATTCTTATTTTAATTTGCTGAAGACAGGTTCTGGGGGAATTCCCTGGCGGTCCAGTGGTTAGGACTCCTTGCTTCCACTGCAGGGGGCATGGATTCAATCCCCGATTGGGAAACTAAGATCCCACAAGCCACGTGGTGCAGCTGCGGGGGCAGGGGATGAACTTCAGACTCCAGGTGGATGATGTTCAGACTCCAGGTGGATGATGTTCTTCACTCTAATCTCTTGGTTCTGGTTTTGTAACTGAGCAGGACTCTGTGGGCTCCCAGGCACAAAAGTCTTTCTGTGTCCCCCATTTCTTATTTGTAGGAAATAGGCTTCACTCAGCCTCCATGACCTTCCCTGAGTTCCAAAGGGCAGGTTCAAACAACTGCTAATCAGGGAAGGGAGGGGATTCAGACAAGGGAGGAGCAGTCAAGAAACAATAGTGCAGCCTTGGGGCAGGGTCCTGGTTCCCCATCAAGGGATACACTAACAATATCTTTGAGCTGTTTTGCAGATACCAAAACCCCCACCAGGTGGAAGAAGTTAATGGTATGCTGCCCACAAGCACTGTAGACCCCAGACCGGTTGGAACCAGAAGTTTGATGATGCTGACTCCCAATTACCTCACCACCAACCAATGAGAAGAACGTCCACAAGCTGATCACGCCCTCCTCTGTGAACCATTACTATAAAACTCCTCACTACCACCTCTGGGTTGGACACACAGTTTTGAGAGCATTAGCCTGCTGTGGCCCCCTTTGCCTGGCAAAGCAATAAAGCTACTCTTTTGTACTTGGCCCAAAACTCTGTCTCCAAGATTCAATTCGGTACCAGCGCACAAACACTGAATTTCAGCTATGCTACCTCACCACCAACCAATCAAAAAAGTCACACACCCTGCAGCCCTCACCCAAATTTTGCCTATAAAAACTTCTCCCCTAAAACCATAGGGAAGTTCAGGGCTTTTGAGCATTAGCCACCCGTTCTCCTTGCTTGGTCCTACAATAAACCTTTCCCTGCTCCAAACTCCAACATTTTGATTTGTTTGGCCTCACTGTGCATCAGGCACACGAACTCTGTTCGGTAACAAAATGATGGCCTAAAACTTTCCACACTTAAAAAAACCTATAAAACTACAGTTCCAAGAAGCTCAATGAACCCTAACCTAAAGAAACACACAAAAAAGACACCAAATAACATCAGAATCAAATTGCTCAAAACAAGTGATTTAAAAAAAATCTTAGCCAGAAAAACAGACATGTTAAATAAAGAACATATATAAGGATGACATCAAATTTCTCACCGGAAACAATACAACAGAGAAGACTGTGGAATGACATCTTTAAAGTCCTGAAAGAAAAAACTGTCAGACTCTAATTTCAGAGAGAGCAAAAATACCTTTCAAAACCGAAGGCAAAGCTTCCAGTTCAGGACAAGATAAAGAAGGGGCGCTTCATATTCCTCCCATTAAATACAGCTAAACATCCTGAATATTATATAAATAAACATAACAAGGTGGAGAGAAAACAGCAGACCAAGAAGGGATCTTGGGGCCCAAGAAATGACATGACATTGGGCTCCTGGGTTTTCTTTTTGCCTCATGTATTCTACACTGGGTGTTTGAGAAGGCAGCAGTCTGAAAACATCAATGGGTGCTAAGAGAAGCCTGCTCTTCTGAGCCAAAGGATGAGGAAAGGGGCAGCCTTGTAAGACAAAACTTTTAGACAATAACCACCCTACTCCAGCCAAGCTCCACAGAAAAAAAGTGTGATGCCACCCTCACCCATGTCAGCCAAGGCCCAACAGGAAGCCTAGACTTCCCCTCACCAGGCTGCAACACACACATCTCACCCTCCCAGCCAAGCTGCTGTCATTGAAGGTCCAGTAAAGAACCTGACAGCCGCCCCAGTTCCCTAGAATGAGGCCCCTCTCCCATTGCCCATCCCCAAACAGTCAACAGAAGCCGAATGGAGAACCTGAACTTCCACCCTACCTGGCAGTAATGAGGTAGCATCTCCCTTTCCTTTGCCAGTGTGGTGTCAGAGAAAACCTGCTAAAAAGAGCAGATTTGGGTAAGAGCCAGAGTCTCATGAAAATGCTGAAAGTGTCCAGCATCAAAAAAAATCATCAGGGACTTCCCTGGTGGTGCAGTGGATAAGACTCCACACTCCCAATGCAGGGGGCCTGGGTTTGATCCCTGATCAGGGAACTAGATACCACAAGCCACGTGGCGTGGCAAAAACAAACAAACAAACAAAAAAAAAGGAAACCAGAAGACATGAACACCAATATTTGGAATATCTGACAAGGAGTTTAAAGCAGCCATCACAAAAATGCTTCAATGAGCAATTATGAACATGTTTGAAACAAGTGAAAAGGTACAACTCATCAAAGAAACAGAAGATTTAAAGAACCAAGTAAAGATTCTAGAACTGAAAAATGTAATTACCAAAATTAAAAACTCACTAGATGGGCTCAAAAGCAGAATGGAGCCAACAGAGGGGGGAATGTCAGAGAACTTGAATAAAGAACAATAGAAATTATCCAATCTGAATGAGAGAGAAAATAGAGCATCAAAAGTGAACAACGCCTCCAGAACCTGTGGGACTATAACAAAAGAGCTAACGTTCACATCATGGGATCCCAGGAGGGAAAAAAAAGAGTGTGGGCCTGGAAAGTATCCGAACAAATAATGACCGAAAATATTCCAATTTTGGCAAAACGACCTCAAAGGGTAATATGGGAAAACTATAAAGAACTCTACTCACATAAATTTGGCAACTTAGATGAAATGTACCAACTCCTCAAAAAGCTACTACCACAGCTCCCCCAATATGAAATAGATAATTTGAACAGCCCTATAACTATTAAATAAGTGAATTTGCAGACTTCCCTGGTGGCGCGATGGTTAAGAATCTGCCTGCCAATGCAGGGGACATGGGTTCAAGCCCTGGTCCGGGAAGATCCCACATGCCACGGAGCAACTAAGCCTGTGCACCACAACCACACTGAAGCCTGTGTGCCACAACTACTGAAGCCTAGGCGCCTAGAGCCCGTGCTCCGCAACAATATAAGCCCACCCACCACAACGAAGAGTAGCCCCCACTTGCCGCAACCAGAGAAAGCCCGCATGCAGCAACAAAGACCCAGCACAGCCAAAAACAAATAAATAAATTCATTTAAAAATGAGCTGTAAACATATAATAGTGACTGTACTTAGATTTTTTAAATAAATAAATAATAAATTAAAAATTGAATTTAAAAACTCTCCCCAAAATCTCTAGGCCAGATGGTTTTGCTGAAAAGTTATGCCAAATATTTAGAGAAGAATTAAAACCAACTTTAAACAATATCTTTCAGAAAGTGGAAGAGGAGGAAACACTGCCCCAACTCATTTAATGAGGTCAGGTACACCCTTATACCAAACCCAAAAACATAAAAAAAGAACAGTAGAGCAATATCCCTCATGCAATGACATGACATTGCATTACATGTATAGAACCCAAAACTAAGTCTGGCACATGTGCCCCAGAAGATATGTGCTGACTCAAAGCACCACTGTTTATAATACCAAAAACTGGAAGCAACCTACATATAAGTCCCTTAACAGAATACTGGAGAAATAAGTTGTTGACCACTTACTAAATGGAATACTATAAAACAGCAAAACTTGGGACTTCCCTGGTGGCGCAGTGGTTAAGCATCCACCTGCCAATGCAGGGGACATGGGTTCAAGCCCTAGTCTAGGAAGCCTGTGCACCACAACGGTGAGTAGCCCCTGCTCGCCACAACTAGAGAAAGCCCGCGCGCACCAACGAAGACCCAACGCAGCTGAAAATAAATAAAATTATTTATTTATATAAATAAATAAATAAAACAGCAAAAATTACTATAGCTTTACGCTTGGTCTTGGAATACTCCTGTGAAGACAACAGACAAGGTTAAGACAAGGTCTTAAGTAAAGACAAGGTTAAGACAAGGTCTTAACTAAAGAAAGGCACAGAAGAAAACATAAAGTATGAAAACAACATATACAGAATCCAAAGACATGCAAAACTATTCAATACATTTTTCTGTGGGATACAATTTTAGTCAAATTATAAAGAAAAGCAAGTAATTGACAAACAAAATTCAAGACCGTGATGAGGGGAGCTGTGATGATCGGGATCACACAAAGGGTCATAAGAAAAAAGGTGGAATTGTAAAGCAATTATACCCCAATAAAGATGTTAAAAAAAGAAAAAAAAAAAAAGAAAAAAGGTGGAGTTCTATTTCTTTCTTTCTTTTTTACATCCAGGAGTCTTTTATTGGTTCACTTATATGCCAGGTACCAACATTAACAACAACAACAAAAAAAAAAACCCACAAAAGGTCAAGGTCTCCATATAAAAGAGCCTATTATCTCTTAGCTTGTGCCTTCCCATAAAGTTTCCCTCCCAACTCTATAGATCCACAGTCACAGATGAATGCAGCTTTACCGGTAACAGATCTTAGGAAAAAGGAACACTTTCAATCAAGAGTCAAGAAAGCCATTGATAAATCCCTCTCAAATACAGAAATACCAGTCAGCAATCACTGTACCAACTGCCCAAGCTTCACATACAGCCTCCCTTTAAGCCTAAGATTATGCCATTTTACAGGGGAGGAGGAAACAAGTTCTAAGAGAATTACACCTTGTTTGAAACTAGCCCACATGCTATATAGCAGACTACAAGCACTGTGAGGACAGCTTCATTCCTACTATTCCTCCCTTTATGACCACTAAGAGCAGTGTTCAGATCTAATGGGAAAGGGGACCGGGTAAAGTACTACTTCTTAAGATTAGTGGTGGATACACAGATCCCGGATTGAGTTGTATTCCTTACACCTTCGAGATACGTTTTACAATATATCTCGTATATGTCATATTTTTAAAGTGGGAAAACATAACTACAATCAAATCTTTATAATAAAGAAAAATGTGAGAGCGTGAGACAAAGCCCTGGACCCACTCCCACAACCTGCTGAATTCAGGCTCATTCCAAAATGAGATGTCAAAAAGGAACCAGTGCAAAATGTAGTCAAGGGTATGACTAGAAAAAGAGAAGAGCAAATGGCTGACTACACACATGCTGCAGCAAAGTGTGACCAGGAGGCAAAGGAAATCAATCAGGAAATATTTCAGATTGAAGTATTCAAATTTAGTGAAGCTGATGAGGGAAAAATACAGAGAAGAGATGCAGATACAAAAGGAAGAAATAAAACTTCTGGAGAAGAAAAATTCAAAGGTTTGAAAACATTTCCTCAGGGTACAGGAAATGGGTAGGAGAAAACTGTCTGAGTAATAAAGCCTTCTGCAAGTTTGTGAGTCTTTAACTATGTGAATGTACTGCCTTAAGAAATAAAACAAACTAAAGTAAAAAGAGCTTTCTTCCAACCACGTCTACACCCTTAAAGGTGTCCCTACATGTTGGCGCAGACCTCTCATACCCCCGGGTCCTAGGATGCGGACCCGTCCAGGACTCCCAGACATCCCTGCCCTAAAAAAGGGATTTTCCCCAAACTCGTCCCCTTCTGTCCCGCCCCCGTCCCACCCTTCACTTAGGGTTCCGAGTCTCCATGCTCCCGCTCTTCTCCACATCCGGCACCTCGGTCGTCCCTATCCCTCTGCGAACCTAGAGGAGGGTGAAACGCGGGGAATTCTGCAGTCGCAGTTGAGGCTGGTTTAACATCACCATGGAAACCCGTGGGCGAGGCTTCCGACGGGCGCGGTCAGGAGCTCGGCGGGCCGGAGTCTACAACTCCCGCACGTCGTGCGCATGCATTGCCTCCGAAAGCCCTTCGGCTCTCGGCGTGTTCTGCCCCCTGTCGGTCCTGTGCCCAAGCATCAGAGAACTACAGCCCCAGGAACCCGCGCCCCCGCCCCGCTTCCGGGTTCTCGCCAAACCCCACCTTCTTCTCCAGGAAGACGCGGCGCAATCCTACTTCCGAAAGCGAGCCGGAAGGACGCAAAGACCGCGCCGGGGCGGGGTCTCCGAGGAGGGCGTCCGGGGTCGGGGCCACGAGGGCGCCATTGTGACGCGTTCGGAGCGGAGCCGGGGATTGGTCGGCCAGGCGCAGGGCGGGGCCGGGGCTTGCAGAGCCGGGCGCTGCTGGGAAGGGAGGCGAGGGGTCTACGTGATTTCTCCTTGGGGGTAGGGCAGGGCTTGTGAGGCACGTCTGAGCTTCTAAAGTTACTGACTGGGAGAGTCCCCCAAACAGTGAGCCCAGACGACGCCTGGATAGAAGACCAGCGTGGTAGAAGGAGATGAGAGTCATTTCCTGCTGAGAAGGAAGGAGGGAACCGGGAACAGCGGAGACCGATAATGGCGGCTTTAGAGGCAGAACTTGAGGGGCGGCCGCAGGCTGTGCTGTCAGGTCTTGGGTCACTGCTCTGCAGGGTCATGGGACCTCGCCTGGCTTCCTCGGCTTGTTCCTTCAGACCAGTGGTCCCCAGCCTTTTTGGTACCAGGGACTGTTTAAGACAATTTTTGGGGGGTGGAGTTTCAGGCGGTAATGCGAGTGGTGGGGGGGATGGTTCCGGCAGTAATTCCAGCGATGGTTCAGGCGGTAATGTGAGCGATGGGGAGCAGCAGATGAAGTTTCGTTGCCTGCCGCTCACTTCCTGTTGTGTGGCCGGGTTCCTAACAGGCTAGGGACTGGTAGCGGCCCCAGGGGGTTGGTGACCCCTGCTTCAGGTCCGCAGGGCTTTCGGTTCAGGCCTGGTCCTCAGAGACAAAGTGCTGGGGCAGAGGATGTCACCACTAAGACCTTCACTTCTGGAAGAAACACGTACGCCAGTTTAGTGTCATTTGAGTTCCTGCTACATCCAAACCAGCCGTGTTTCTGCTCTGAAAAAGACACATCGAACTTTCCAGCCCTTGGCGACGAGTTATTTGTTAAGCACATGTACAGTGTCGAATTAGCAGTGTCAGGGACCAACAGTTGTCATATCCTGTAGCGAAAACTGCTAAGCAATCTCCTTTTGCTTTCCATCTTAATTATGATCAGGTTCAGCTCTAAGAAGTAAAGGAGCCCCCAGAGCCACCGTTGGTAGCTGGCCTGAATGCCCTGATATACGTAAGCGACGTCATGGAATTTTGATGTCAGATGAGGTCTCTGACGAGATGGAAGGTGAAGAAAATAAGACTAATCGTGCCTAAACAGATGGACACTGCAACCACAAAAAGATGACCAAACATCCCTTCCCTAGCTAACATGAGTGACTGTTGCTTCACTAATGATCCATTTGTCTTGCTTTCCAGATAAAAACTATTAAGCGAATCACTGAATTGCCCCACTTTCTGACAGCACCAGAGCAGACCCCTGTTTCCTTGGGCCTGCCCCCAAATCACCTAACACAAGCCTAAGCACTATAATAAGCCCTCTTTAACACCCATTTTCTGAGATGCATGGTTGCCCATAGTGTCAGGTCTCCCTCACTATAGCAGTTAACCCTTCATTGTTTGACCATAGCTATGTTTCGGTAGTCTTTGGTGGGCATCACCAGTATGAATAAACTTACATTTATGAATTATACATAACCATACAAAACTTTAGAGCCTATACTCTAACGAGAAATCAAAACAAACATTAATGTGAATGATAAAATGGGGCAAGATCTTGGTATATGAAAGGCTTGTATGCTAGATGCCATGTGGGATTGTGGTTTGGATTCTAGAACGGTAGAAGGACATAAACGGTAAACTCAGACTAAAGTCTGTAGTTTAATTAAGAGTATTATACCAATGTGAATTTCTTAGTGTTGACAAATGTGCCATGGTTATATAGACATTAAATACAGGGAAAAAAAGTAAAGGGTATACAGGAGCTCCCTGTACTATCTTTGCAACTTATCTGTAGACTTAAAATTATTCCAAAATAAAAATTTTATTTAAAAAAAGCTTATGCCCAGGGACTTCCCTGGTGGTCCAGTGGTTAAGAATCCACCTTCCAATACAGGGAACACAGGTTTGATCCCTGGTCGGGGAACTAAGATCTCACAAGCTGTGAGGCAGCTAAGCCTGTGTACTCTGGAGACTTCACGCCACAACGAAAAGCCCATGTGCCACAACTAAGACCTGATATAGCCAAATAAATAAATTTTTTTAAAAACATTAAAAAAAAAAGCTTATGCCCAATATACCCTTTAGGGAGAAGGATTATTTTTGCTTTGAACTGGGGTGATGGTTATTATATCTAGAGTGACCCCAGTATGAGCAACAGAAATGAGAAGAGGTGTAGTCAAGAGCAACAGCTCTAGTCACAACAGCTCTTCTGCCTCAATTCCAGCTTCTGGATCTTCCCTACCTGACATTTCAGGGTTCCTTCCTGGGTCCCCCCGTAGCCCCCCCTTCCCTCCCCTCAATCCCTCTGGGATTGTAGCCACAGTCACTGAAAGTGACCACACCTGGTCTAGGTCCTGCTTCACTATTTTGTCATCACATAGACAAAAGTAAGATTCCTGACTGCTTTCAGAGTGGAAGTAAGCTGTAAGTGGGTAAGAATCACAAAGATACAGGAGAAGTTGTGTCAAGGAAGCACTGTCAAGTCGAAGAAGAAGAAATGAAAATGCCTCTTTCAACTCTGCAAACACATGGACACATCTCCTGAGCTTTCTGTGGTGTGGTGTTGTCACACAGCCCCCAGCCATGACGCAGGCACAGGAATTAATTGATACTGTAATGGAAGGCATCAGGCTATGATACACCAACAAAACAGAGAATATAGGATACTCAAGCCTGGACCCCAGATAGTCACTGAGGGACTAAGTATAATAGCCCAGCTTTTCACAGTAACAGTGGATAGAAATTTTCATTCAGGTAATCCTCCTGCAGTAAAAGAAGGATACATATAGATGTCAAGGGCAGAAGAGAGGTTGAAAAAGGCTTGCTTGGTGACTTCCCTGGTGGCGCAGTGGTTAAGATATCCGCCTACCAATGCAGGGGACACGGGTTCGAACCCTGGTGCGGGCAGAGCAACTAAGACTGTGCGACACGACTACTGAGCCTGAGCTCTAGAGCCTGTAAGCCACAACTACTGAACCCGTGTGCCACAACTACTGAAGCCCATGCGCTACAAGAAGAGAAGCCACTGCAATGAGAAGCCCGCACAGCGCAACGAAGAGTAGCCCCCACTCGCCGCAACTAAGGAAAGCCTGCGTGCAGCAACGAAAGCCCAGCGCAGCCAAAAGTAAATAAATAAATTTATTTTTAAAAAAAAGAAAAAAAGGGCTTGCTTGACTTACAACAATTTGGACTGCAGAAGGAGCTTGTCTTCCAGAATCTGATGCCTTTCATTATGTGGTACGAGTGGTAGTAGCTACCTCTATAGCAGTGCTGTCCAATAGAAATATAATGTGAGCTGCAAATGTAATTTAAATTTTTTCTAGTAGCCACATTTACAAAAGTAAAAGCACAGGTAATATTAATTTTAATAGTTTTATTTGGATCAACATATCCAAAATATCATCTCATATGTAGTCAATATATAACATTATCAATGAGACATTTTATGTTCTTTTTTTATCCTTTGAAGCCTGGTGTGTGTCTTCCACTTACAACACATCTCCATATATTTTTTTAAGTCAGGAATTTTAATTTTTATTAGGAATACTTAATATTTAGATTTCATAAAATTTAGAGTTAAAAAAGCAGATTCCTATATCCATGTTGTTCCAAACATACTTAAAAATTTTTCCATAACTGAATTATGAGTTTTAAATTCACATTAAGGCAGGGATGTGGAGAAATTGGAACTCTGTGTGTTGCTGATAGGAATGTAAAATGTTGCAGCTGCTGTGGGAAACTGTATGATAACTCCTCAAAAATTTAAAAAGAATTACCATATGATCCAGCAGTTCTGTTTTCTGGATATGTAACTGAAAGAATTGAAGGCACAGTCTCAAGAGATAGTTGTACACCAATGTTCATAGCAGCATTATTTACAATAGTCAAAAGTTGGAAGCAACCCAAGTGTCCATTGCCAGATGAATGAATAAACAAAATGTGGTGTATACAGACAAGGGAATGTTACTCAGCCTTTTTACAAAGGGAGGAAATTCTGGAACATGAATTTGACGACCTTATGCTACGTGAAATAAGCCAGTCACAAAAAGACAAGTATTGTATGATTCCACTTACATGAAGTATCAAAAGTAGTCAGATTCATAGAGCCAGAAATTAGAATGGTGATGCTGCCAGACACTGGGGGGAGGCAGGAAATGGGAAGTTGTTAATAAGCAGAGAGTTTCAGGTTTTCAAGATAAAAATGAACTATGGAGATTGGTTGCACAATACCAAATGTACTTAACACTACTGAACTTAGAAATGTTTAGATGGTAAATGTTATGTTGTGTACTTGACAAAGTAAAAAGTCAGGTCCTCAGTCATACTAGCCACATTTCCAGTGTGCAACAAGCCTATGTGGCTAAATGGCCCCGTTATCACACAGTGCAGCTTTAGATGAAGGGAAAAGAGAACCAGAAATCCTACTATCTTCAGCTACCACTCTGAAAGGGTTGCCCTGGGGCTCTGTCTCTGCTCTAAGCCACTGCCTTTCTTCACTCCACCTGGAGGGGTTAGAACCTGTTACTTAAGTCTTAGGTGTGGTACTCCTACTAATCACTTCAGAAAAAAAGCTTCTGTTTCCTTGAGGCAGTTTCACTTGTATACAGAAGAAGTGTAGCCTTCTGAGGTGCTCGCCATCCACTGTAACTCTGTGGGTGTAGTATTTCTCAGAAGGAAGGCACCAGAGACTTCTTTAACTCCATTTGTCACCCCTGTGAACTTTTATCCCACAGTGGATTATTTCACACTGAATTTACTGTGATCCAACGTCTGGAATTTAAAAGCAGCTTTTATAAAGTCTCATTTGTGAAGAGCACAGACATTCAAAATCTTAGGGTGAAGGAGTGACAGGAAGCATTATCAAGGTTTGCTTCTGACTTTCCCTCTAGGGCCTAAGTGTACTGTGGTTTTCAGTACAATTTAGGGTTGCTCACAGGTGCTTGATAATATATTTTAGACAAGGATTGACTGGAGCTGTATTGTTTTTGTAGTAATCTTTGTATTTGATTACTACGTGATTTAATCAAATTTTCTATTCTCAGAGTCTTTAGTTACATGTGACTCCTGAGAATCTTTATTCGTTTTTTTTTCCTTGGCTGCACCACACAGCTTGTGGGATCTTAGTTCCCAGACCAGGGATCGAACCCAGGCCCTCGGCAGTGAAAGCATGGAGTCCTAACCACTGGACTGCCAGGGAACTCCCGAGAATTTTTATTCTTAAGAATAAAAATTCCTGGGCTTCCCTGGTGGCGCAGTGGTTGAGAGTCCGCCTGCCGATGC
>NW_020175199.1:5043887-5069579 GCF_003031525.2 Neophocaena asiaeorientalis asiaeorientalis
AAAAAAAAAAAAAGAGAATAAAATTCCCTGAGCTTTATGGTACACTCTCTAAACACAAGAATAGGACAACTTAATTCTCTTTATCTTCTGTGCACTTTCTCCAGCTTTGCCCCTATGGCTGATGCACTAACAGCGACCTGGAGATGGGGGCGTCTGAGCAGTTTGTTTTCGACTACCATGTGGATCCCTTCAAACCCATGAGTAGGCGTTTCAAGGACCGGGTGGTCTGGGATGGGAACCCCGAGCCGGTATGATGTCTCCATCATCCTCTGTAAGCTGCAGTTTGATGACAGTGGGACATAAACCTGCCAGGTGAAGAACCCACGTGATGTTGATGTGCTGATAGGGGAGATCTGGCTCAGCATCGTGCACTGTACGTGTCTCTGAGATCCACTTCCTTGCTCTGGCCGTCGGCTCAGCTTGTGCACTGATGGTCAGAATAGTAATTGTGGTGGTCCTCTTCCAGGATTTCTGGAAAAAGTGGTGGGCTGAAAGAGCTCATAAAGTGGTGGAGATAAAATCAAAAGAAAAAGAAAAGCTCAACCAAGAAAAATATTCTCCCGTTTGGAAGACACAGACCAACATTCTTAGATGGAAGCTGAAGAGTTCCAAGAACCAGAACCCTAAAATAAGATGAAGTTAATGGAAGCTTTTCTTTGGCTTTTCCAGTTGTAACCTGTCTTCCAACCAGCTCTGCAGTATAAAAACACCTAGACAAGCAATGTTCCTCTGGTGCCAGCATAGGGCCGTTCTTGAGCAGATATCACCAGACTCGCACACAGCCCTGTTACTAAGGTTTTATTTAATTTCCAAGTGCAAATATTTTTCAAATGCTCATTAGCTTTTGTATACTAAGAAGCTACATTTTTGCCCTTAAACACTCCTTGTGGATTATGACTTGTATACACATATACTGGCATCAAATGGGATAAAAGCCAACTTGCCTTTCATAATCCTTAGAGCAGCATTCTTGCTGCTAAAGTTAACATGTTTACTCTTTCCTTCTCACACTCTCAATTAAAAGGTGAGCTAATTCTCCCCACACCAAAAAAAAAAAAAAGTGTATTGGGAAATTAAAACAATACGAAAAATGATATTTATTTTGTATTCTATAGCTTATTAGAAAACTTGAGCATTAACGTGGGGTTTTTTTTTAACGTCTTTATTGTAGCTTTACAATGTTGTGTTAGTTTCTGCTGTATAACAAAGTGAATCAGCTATATGTATACATGTATCCCCATATCCCCTCCCTCTTACGTCTCCCTCCCACCCTCCCTATCCCACCCCTCTAGGTGGTCACAAAGCACCGAGCTGATCTCCCTGTGCTGTGCAGCTGTTTCCAACTACCTACCTACTTTACATTTGGTAGTGTATATATGTCCATGCCACTCTCTCACTTCGTCCCAGCTTACCCTTCCCCCTCCCCATGTCCTCAAGTCCATTCTCTACGTCTGCGTTAAAGTGGGGTTTTTTTAACTTTTTTTTTTTTTTTTTTTGGGCACTCTGTGTGGCATGCAGGATCTTAATTCCACGACCAGGAATCAAACCGCGCCCCCTGCAGTGGAAGCTCAGAGTCCTAACCACTGGACCACCAAGGAATCCCCTAAAGCGTTTTATTTGTAAAAACTTCCCAAGAGTAGTCTGAAGGATGCTTGCTTCTTCTTTTCATTGTATAATTTACAATAATAGAGCGAGCATCTTCTCAATGCCTTGGTGAGCTGTCATACTCCTTTATAAATTTGGATCAGCTTGCAACATTGTATCCTTTCCACTTTTTAAACAATTTATGTATTATTTATTTTTGTCTGTGTTGGGTCTTTCCTCATTTCTGTTGATCAGTTCCCCTTCAACAAGTTCCTCTGGCTGCAGATCTAGTCTCCTGAACAGCGGCAGTGTCAACATTCCCCCATTTAGCTAGTTCTTCTGTAACTCCATTTATACTCAACTCCAGTTTCACTCCCAGCATTATCACTTTTCATTTATTTGCTGCATTTTCATCTTTGTTGGTCAGTTCTCTCTCTTTTTTTTAAATTATACTATTCTCTTTATTTTTCTGTAGTTTTGAAATTTTCCATAATAAAACAAGTTTTTTTAATGAGTTTTGTTTTGATATTATTGTATTATAAAACATCAAAAAATATCCTTTTTTAAAATCAATTTATTTTATTTATTTAATTTTGGCTGTGTTGGGTCTTCGTTGCTGCACACAGGCTTTCTCTAGTTGCAGTGAGCAGGGGCTATTCGTTGCGGTGCGCAGGCTTCTCATTGTGGTGGCTTCTCTTGTTGCAGAGCACAGGCTCTAGATGCGTGGGCTTCAGTAGTTGTGGCACGTGGGCTCAGTAGTTGTGGCTTATGGCTGTAGAGCGCAGAGCTCAGTAGTTGTGGCACACGGACTTAGTTGCTCCGTGGCATGTGGGATCTTCCCGGACCAGGGCTCAAACCCATGTTCCTTACACTGGCAGGCAGATTCTTAACCACTGCACTACCAGGGAAGCCCCTTTCCTTTTTTAAAAATATTTATTTTGGTTGCGCTGGGTCTTAGTTGCAGCAGGCAGCCTCCTTAGTTGCGGCATATGGGCTCCTTAGAATTGTGGCATGCAAGTTCTTAGTTACAGCATGCATGTGAGATCTAGTTCCCTGGCCGGGGATCGAACCTGGATCCCCTGCATTAGGAGTGCAGAGTCTTAACCACTGCACACCAGGGAAGTTCCCCCCCAAAAATCTCCTTTTTCTTAATGAAGACTTCCAGGCAGAAGAATATAATCTTCTGATAGACCATTAACTGGTACATTAAGTTAAATCTTACACAGTAACTTAGAAACTGATAAAAATAATTTTTTAAATATTGTGTAAATTACTGAATATTTCTATATCAATAAAAGACCACTAAAGTTGGGATTTTAAGCCAAAAGCAAATCAAAGGACCATGGATTGTCAGTGAAATTTGTTGTAGCCAATATGCTTGTTCCCTAACTTTATGTACAGGCATACTTCGTTTTACTGCACTTCATTTTATTGTGCTTCGTAGATATAGAGGGTTTTTTTTTTTTTACAACTTGAAGGTTTATGGCAACTCTGCATTGACCAAGTCTATTGGCACCATTTTTCTGACAGCATGTGCTCATTTTGTGTCTCTATGTCACATTTCGGTAATTCTCACAATATTTCAAACCTTCCACCAGCAAAAAGATTATGACCCGCTGAAGGCTCAGATGACGGTTAACATTCTTTTACAATAAAGTGTTTTTTAATTAAGGTATGTACATTGTTTTTTAGACATAATGCCATTGTACACCGAACATACTACAGTATAGTGTAAACATAACTTTTTTTTTTTTTGCGGTACACGGGCCTCTCACTGCTGTGGCCTCTACCTTTGCAGAGCACAGGCTCCGGACGTGCAGGCTCAGTGGCCATGGCTCACGGGCCCAGCCGCTCCGCAGCACGTGGGATCTTCCCGGACCGGGGCACGAACCCATGTCCTCTGCATCGGCAGGCAGACTCTCAACCACTGTGCCACCAGGGAAGCCCTAAACATAACTTTTTATATGCACCGGGAAATCAAAATTTATGTAATTTGTTTTATTGCAATATTCATATTCTTACGGTGGTCTAGAACCAAACCCAAAATATATCTAAGGTATGCCTATGGGGTTTCTACTTCTCCAGAAGGATTTATCCATGCACAGTAGGTGATGTTTGCAATCACACAAATGCTGGGTAATTAAGATTTAAGCAATTATCCAAAACTACTCTGGCCTATGAGTCAAGTAATTGTTGTTGGGCTGCTATTGCCTTATTGGTAGAATCAGCAAGTTTTCCCAATTCCAGAAGGACTTCTTTTTTCTTTCTTTCTTTCTTTCTTTTTTTTTTTTTTTGGCTACGCTGTGCAGCATGTGGGGTCTTAGTTCCCTTAACCACGGAACTGCCAGGGAAGTTCCTCCAGAGAAATTTCTATTCATTTGTTCACTGGCATGAATAAGTGCCCTCCCAATGAAAGCAAATCTAGAGTCATGTATACCTCCTGGGAATTCCCATTTAAGGTGGCAATGAAGGTTTAATGGGGAAGATGAATGACAGGACCAATGGGAGACTTCAGATTTATTATGAATGTCCAAGGGGACAGTTAAAAATACTAGTAACTAGCATTGGCCTCCAATCTGCCAACTGTCTAAACATTCATAAGCCCATCAGGAGGCCTGTTTGTTACAAAGATAAGATCAGGTGGTGCATGTAAGACTACTGCTAGGGTTTGATTATTAATAGTGCAGTTAATTGGGATTATTCTATTAGCCCTCTCAGTGGGTCAGTGGTGTTTGGTGAACAGTTAGGGAGAAACCATCATGTTCTGTGGACTTTGTTCTCAAAGGCCATACAGAAGGGAGTTGTTTTGCCATGGCAAGCAGACCTAACCTAGTGTTGAGAACTGTACAGGAGGAATTGGTATGGTTAGCTGCATTGAGAGCTATGACACGGAAGAGGTCAAAGCAAAGTACAGGAAAATCTAGTTGTAGAAGTTCTGACTTGATGAAAAATATCCAAAGGAGTGTGGCTATAGTTAGCTGTCACAGTGGAGATGAAGACTAAAGGGTCATGGCTGTCATGGACAGATTGGGTTTTCTGATGACAGATCCAACATTCAGAAGGGTCCAAATTCCTTTGGACCATAACCCTTTGAGGGCAGCATTTTTTTTTTTTTTTTGGCCATGCTGTGCAGCATTCAGGATCTTAGTTCCCCAACCAGGAATCGAACCCGAGCCCCCTGCATTGGAAGCGCAGAGCCTTAACCACTGAACCGCCAGGGAAGTCCCAAAAGGGCAGGGTTTTTTTTTTGCGGAAATATTAACAAGGTGATTTCCTTTAGCTTCTAAAGAGTCAAGCGTAGCATGCCTCAGAACCTTAACAATAGACAAAGCAGCAGGTAAGAATATGGTTTCTAATAATTCCTGAACATAAAGGCTGTTTTTAATTTGATCTCTGCTGAAAGTAAGGAAGCCATGCTGTTTCTATAAAGTTCCCAAATTGTGAGCCACGCCAAAGGCATAGCTACTGTCAGTGTAAATGTTGGCAGTTTTGCCCTTGACTAAGATACAGGCCCATGTGAGTGCACATAGTTTGGCTTATTGGGCCAAAGTAGTCAAAGGCAAAGGTGCCACTTCAGTTACTTAAAGAAGAGTTGACATTGCATATCCAGCACGATAGTTACCATGTTCATCTTTTAAATAAGAACCATCAGTAAACCATGAGAGGTCAACATTATCTAAGTGCATTTCCTTTAAGTGGTCACGGGGTGGGAGTGGAGTGTGTGTGTGTCATCTGTAAAAGAGGGGAGAAGAGTAGCAGGGTTAAGGTTATTAAAGTAGGAAAAGTGATTTAAGGGGCAGTTAACAGGAGGATTTCATAGGAAGTGAGATGGCTTACTGAAAATTGTTGATTATGATGAGGGTTAAGAGCTTCAACAGCATGTGGCACAAAGAAGGTTAAAGAGGATCCCATGACTATTTCTTCAGTCTTTACAAAGAGGGCAGTAGCAGGTACAGCTCTGAGGTGGGGGTTAGGAGGTATCCCCAGGTTCCAGGTTCTAGTTGTTGGCTGTAATACCCTATGGGTCAGTGGTGATCCCATACTTTTGGGTGAGTATCCCAAAGGCATTCCCTTCTTTTTTCATACACAAAAAGGAAGAGAAGAAGTTGATAATTGGGGTGTCCAAGGACAGGGGAAGGTATTAAATTTTCCTTTAATATTTGGAAAGTCCTGTCACCTGAATCTTCCCAGGTGATAAGAGTCAGGTTTAGTAGTTTTTAACAAGGGATATAAAGGTTGGGCTGTAAGGGAAATTTGGGGGAATCCAGCTGAGAAAATAGCCTACCAATCCAAGAAAACATTGCAGTTTGCATTTGATTTGGGGCTTTGGGAAGTTCAAGATTCCATGAAGTCTGTCTGGATCTAGATGCAGTCCTTGTTCTGAGAATAGATGTCCTAAATATCAAACTTGAATTTGAACAAATTGTAATTTTTTCCTTAGAGACTTTATGCCCCTTTTTGGCTAGGAGTTTCAGCAAACGGATGTTTTCTTCTTGTGAGGAGGCTTAAGATGGGGAGCAGAGAACTAAGTCATCCACACATTCTATTAAAGTGGAGCCTCCAGAGAACTTGATATCATCTAGATCAGCCTTTTTTTGTTTGTTTTTTTGTTTGGCTGTGTTGGGTCTTCACTGCTGTGTGTGGGCTTTCTCTAGTTGCGATGAGCAGGGGCTACTCTTCGTTGCGGTAGGCAGGCTTCTCCTTGCAGTGGCTTCTCTTGCTGTGGAACACGGGCTCTAGGTGTGGGGGCTTCAGCAGTTGTGGCTCGCAGGCTCTAGAGCACAGTCTCAGTAGTTGTGGCACACGGGCTTTGTTGCTCCGCAGCATGTGGGATCTTCCTGGACCAGGGCTCGAACCCGTGTCCCCTGCATTGGCAGGCGGATTCTTAACCACTGTGCCACCAGGGAAGTCCCAGATCAGCCTTTAAATTTTGTGAGGGGACTTCCCTGGTGGTCCAGTGGTTAGGACTCTATGCTTCCACTGCAGGGGGCACAGGTTCCATCCCTGGTGGGGGAGCTAAGATCCTGCAAGCTGCCTGGTGTGGCAAAAATAAATAAATAAATGAAGTTTGTGAGAAATAAGAAGGGCTTTCAGTGAAACCCTGGGGCATTCCTGTAAAGGTATATTGCTGGCCTTCCCAAGTAAAGACAGAAAGATACTATATTGACTTATCTACTGGGATACTTTAAAAAAGCACTACAGAAATTAAATCAAACCAAAAAATTTGCTCTCAGTAGGGATGGAGGCTAGTGAAGTGTAGGGATTGGGGCAACAGGGTGTTGAGGGATGACAACACTGTTTATGGCTCGCAGGTCCTAGACAAGCCTCCGTCCACAACTATTTGGTTTCTTTACAGGTAAAATGAGAGTGTTGCACTGACTGGTGCAGGGGGTAATGAGGCCCTGGGCCTTATGTTATTGGCTTAATACCTTGAAGGGCCTCTTTATTTTGGGGTATTGATTAATCTTGTGGAGAAGTTTTGAGGGACCTATTTGGATCTTAATAGGAGGTGCATGTGGATACTGCAAATATCAGTTGAGGGTTTTGCCCATAAGGAGAGTGGTAGCTGACCGAATAGGGACCAATTATTAGTGTTCTTGGAATTAGCTCCAGTGTCAGAGATGGAGAAAAGAAAAAGCTGTTGAAGGGCCATTTGATTCACCTAATTGGCTATTTTGGTTGCTGCTCTCAAATTCTAGAATTGTTTCTCCCTTTTGGGAGAAAGAAATTCCAGCATGTTATTTTTCTAAGATATCTTGGGTCAATAAGTAAATAGAGGTGGAGGAACAAAGGCAAAAACAGTGAGTACCTCTTAGAGGACCTAAGCAAAAGGGGATAGTTTTAGAGATAAAAACCTATTGAGGTTTATTAGAGACCCCCACTATTTGAAGCATTTTAGTACTCTGAGGCAGGGGCTTTTTAATGGTAGTGGGGCTGAGCACCAAGAGTGTAGCTCTGGTGCAAAAAGGACAGAAAGAGATTTGTCCCCAATCTATAGAGTAGTTTCTTCAAGTCAATTAAGAGAAAGAAGTGGGGAAATCCCCTGTAGTTCCTCAGCGTCTTTGGGGTTGAGGACATTGGTAAGCCTGGTTAGAGGATTGAAGGTGCTTGGAGTACTGAAACTTGTAGCAGTAATTTTTCCAGTGTCCTAGCTTTTAGAAATTATGATGGACACCAAAAGGGTTTTGGTTTTGTTTAGAGGCCTCCAATTCTGGAATTGAAGATTAAAGATTTTAGTGGTCTTCCTTTAAGTTGAATCATCTAGGGTTTGGGTGAGTTGGGTTTCTAAACTAACTAAATCTATAGTGGACATAATTTCCCATTATATCCTGGTCCTTTTAACTAGAAGAGAAAGATCTCAGTTCAGCCTGTTAATTAACATAGATTTAAAGGCAACTCAAGTAGATTTAGCACCCAAAGGAAGACCAGAATTTTCTTTAAAGACGATTTGGAGCTGGCTGAATAATAATCATGCATGAGCTCGTTGGGCTTGTGGATACAAGCTTGAATCTTATTCTGATCAACTGGTTTTGAGAAAGCCCTAAGAATTGCCAAATGGTGTCACTCGGTGATTCCATGAGCCTGATAATAAGGCGACAGGGGTTTCTTTGTCCCCAGGTTGTAATTCTAAAGATTTCTCAGGATCATCTCAATTGGCAGTTTTCATTCAGTATGGGCCTGGCCTTTACTGACAAGGATATGAATTAGTTGATATAACTCAGAGAAGCCCAGTTGATAAGTTTGAATGACTATATTAAATTCCTCAGCAAATCTCTGGGGATCCTCAGTTACTTCGGGAAAATCTTTTACTGTGGCCCATAGTTCAGCTTCAGTACAGTGAACATAAGAAATTAGAGACTTAGCATTTTTTTAATTAAAACATTTTTAAAATTCATTTTTATTGGAGTATGGTTGCTTTACAATGTTGTGTTAGTCAAGGCTTAGCATTTGGATCCTCAGAGGGTCTGATTTAAGAGGCGCAGATTTTAATAGGTTCAGGAGAGGAGGAGACATGGAAAGGTTCAGAGAAAAAGGAAAGTTCAGTAAGGGGATTAGAATAAGGAAGTGGAGTGTATAGAGGAGTCGGGGACAGTACAGAAGGGAAAGAGGAAGCTGGCTCCAGAGACAAAGAGGATGGGGGAAGGGGGAAAAGAGGCCTCAGAAGATTTTTATGGTCCTCTTTCAATTGTTTTCTCACCTTGGTTAATTTAGAAATGCTATTTTGTAAAGAGGCAATTTTAGAATCTTGGGTACATTTGGAAGCCTCCAGGTACCAATGAAAATATGCATCCCATTCAATCGGTTTAATTTTAGAGCCACAGTCTTCTAATTTCATTCTGAGAAAAACAAGTTTGGGGAGGTCGGAAGTTTCTCTTAATGGTCATTGGAGTGCTAAATTATCTGTGGTTAAGTTGATCCATTTAGTTAAGAATGTGCATGAGGAGGGACCATAGTTTTGTTTTTTAATTAAATTAAATTATTTATTTATTTTTGGCTGTGTTGGGTCTTGGTTGCTACATGGGGGCTTTCCTCTAGTTGTAGAGAGTGGAGGTTACTCTTCGTTGCGGTGCGCGGTCTTCTCATTGCGGTGCCTTCTCGCGGAGTACAGGCTCTAGGTGAGCGGGCTTCAGTAGTTGTGGCTCGCGGGCTCAGTGGTTGTGGCTCACGGGCTCTAGAGCGCAGGCTCAGCTGTTGTGGCGCACGGGCTTAGTAGCTCCGCGGTATGTGGGATCTTCCCGGACCAGGGCACGAACTCGTGTCCCCTGCATCGGCAGGCGGACTCTCAACCACTGCGCCACCAGGGAAGCCCACCCCTGGTTTCTTTATAGCGCCCGATTGTGGCCTGCCTCTTGGGATACCCTGACAAGAGCAAGAGTTTAGGTAGTTTTAATGATTCCTGATATGAGGCTGTCTGTGATGCAGGAAAAGTTTTGGTTTCTCTTTCACTATACAGAAGAGGAATAAGTCCTATCCTTTCCTTCTCTCTCTCTCTCTTTTTTTCCTCTGTCTCTCTCATTACCACCCACACATCAAACCACTTTAGTCAACTGACTGTTAACTTACAAACCCCAATCCCCCTTTTTCATCTGTTGTAGGTCAGAAACTTTCAAAGTCAACATTATTGAGCACTCCTATTATGAGGATAAAGATCTCAAATTTGTTCCATTTTTCCACGATAAAACTTGGGGTTTATCTTTTCATAAATAAAGTGGTCAAAATGAAAATGTTAGGACACATTGCTGCTTAAGAAATCCCAAGTGATAGAAAAGCAAACTTCCAACAAAAACATAGGTAATGAAAATCGTTAGCATTTAGTGAGCTCTCAGAAGGAGGATTGCAACCCACATGGCCTGGGCCCACACTTCTGTCCTTTCCTAACATCTTTCCCACATGGAGTGAGGCTCAAGAATCACTGGCCAATGGACTTCCCTGGTGGCGCAGTGGTTAAGAATCCACCTGTCAATGCAGGGGACACAGGTTTGAGCCCTGGTCTGGGAAGATCCCGCATGCCGTGGAGCAACTAAGCCCATGCGCCACAACAGCTGAGCCTGTGCTCTACAGCCCACGAGCCACAACTACTGAGCCCAGGTGCCACAACTACTGAAGCCCGCGCACACCTAGAGCCCGTGCTCTGCAATAAAGAGAAGCCACTGCAATGAGAGGTCTGCGTACTGCCACAAAGAGTAGCCCCCACTAGCCGCAACTAGAGAAAACCCACACGCAGCAACGAAGACCCAACGCAAGATCAGCTCGGTGCTTTGTGACCACCTAGAGGGGTGGGATGGCGGGGGGGAGACGCAAGAGGGAGGAGATATGGAGATATATGTATACGTATAGCTGATTCACTTTGTTAAACAACGGAAACTAGCACACCATTGTAAAGCAATTATACTCCAATACAGATGTTTAAAAAAAAAGATAATCTGAAATATCAAGACTAAAAAAAAAAAAGTTTGTACCAGCATTCACTTGTACTAAATACCATTGTGCTTAATATTGAATAAATATTTTCTGTTATGAATTTTAAAAAAAAGACCCAGAGTTGCCTCTGTACAGCTTGCAGACTGCTGGGAGATTGGGCTGCTACCCTGCGTGAGTCCTCCTGCAGCTTTCCCTGCGGTCCGATCCTCTCGGTTTCGCGATGCCGGTGGACCTCAGCAAGTGGTCCGGGCCTTTGAGCCTGCAGGAAGTGGACGAGAGGCCGCAGCACCCGCTGCAGGTCAACTACGGCGGGGCGGAGGTTGACGAGCTGGGCAAAGTGCTGACACCCACCCAGGTTAAGAACCCAGCATTGCATGGGATGGCCTTGATCCAGGTAAACTATATACCTTGGTCTTGACAAACCCCGATGCTCCCAGCAGGAAGGACCCCAAATACAGGGAATGGCACCTTTTCCTGGTGGTCAACATGAACGGCAACGACATCAGCAGTGGTACGGTCCTCTCCGATTATGTGGGCTCTGGGCCTCCCAAGGGCACAGGCCTTCACTGCTACACCTGGCTGGTTTACGAGCAGGACAGGCCACTGAAGTGTGATGAGCCCATTCTCAGCAACGGATCTGGAGACCACCGTGGCAAATTCAAGGTGGCAAATTTCCGCAAAAAGTACGAGCTCGGGGCTCCAGTGGCCGGCACGTGTTACCAGGCCGAATGGGATGACTATGTGCTCAAACTGTACGAGCAGCTGTCTGGGAAGTAGAGGAAAGCCAGGAGATGGACACGGTCCCAGAGTTCCCAAGCAGTGTTTCAGTTTAGTGATGCATGCAGATTTCTCCCCTTCCCCCTGCCTGACCCCTGAGCGGTCAGATTTAGATTTAGGGTGACTTTTCCTTCTGCCTGTCCTCTGTAATTCTAGGGGGTTACGTTTTGATCAAATTTGAACTCCGTTTTGGTGGGGGATATTTTGATACTGGGATGGGGTCATCAAAATGTTAATATAAGAATAACAACCCAGACGTTAAAGAAGAAAAAAATTCTGGTAAAAAGACCAGGTCTGCAGTATTAGAGCAGAGCATCAAAGAATCTTCAAGGGAGGTAGAAAAAAAGAAAGGGTTGATTGCCTCTGCCTTTGTGAGCCCGAGCCCAGGATTGTCTGTGACGGCATCTTCTGGCATGTGTTTTCACAGCCCTGTCTCTCACGAAGACAACCAGGGGCCGGCACGTCCGCTAGCCCACCATGTGATACATCTCAGGCTGGTTAGTGGGTGTCAGTGTCCTGCTCTGGCTCCTTTAAAGAGCAATACTGAAAAAAGTAATAGGGAGAGAGTTGCTTTTAAAGCTTGGCCATCTAGATGAGCTGCAGGGCTGAGTGAGAGGTCATCAGAAATCCGAAAGTCTGTGCCTGTTAAATTGATAACTCTTCACTGTAAGAAAAGCCGGTCTGGAGTTGCTGAATGTTGTGTTAATTCTGCTATTTGCTTATAGTTGAATAAAAACATTACGTAGTTAAAAAAAAAAAAAAAAAGACCCAATGCAGCCAAAAATAAATAAATAAATACATTTATTAAAAAAAAATCACTTGCCATCCCTGGCCTCCTTGCCCATTGGCCCTTGGGGAACACAAACTCTGCTGTGAAGAACCAGAGGCAGGAGGGGCTGCTCCCCAGAAGGTGCTAGTATTCAGGGGCACTGGAGGACAGATGCGTGGAATTTAGTGACAGACTCCCTCCCACCTACACAGCCATGATGGTTTTGAACTAGAAGGCACAGTGGGAAGGAGCTGTTTTAACCATATTACCTCGGATGAGGCATGGCTCCGTCAGGTGCAAATCAAGAGAAAAAAACGGAAAGAGTTTTACAGTGTTTTGTACTCACAGCTCTCAGGGGAGGACACAGTATGCAACCCATGACCACTCAAGGGAAGTACCAGGTCAGTCTCACAGCAGAGCAAGGGGGAACTATGGGCAAGCATCTTTACTGTGGTTTTGCTGGAAGGAAAGAGAGCAAACAGATGTAGGACCGGCTAATTTGAATAATTTCAGAAGGTTCTGGGGCACAGGGGCTGTCCCTGGTTGTCTGATATTTAGTCCTGGGGCAATTAGGGTGAGCATATGATGGCCCCAGAATGTGAGAGCCCAATAAGGGTGGTGTTTGGTGGTATGGACTTAATGGGCTGTTCAAGAAGAGGAACTGACCAGCTTCTAGCTAGGGCCTCAAAACTGGATCAAGATAGCACACACCTACCCATACAAACTATAATACAGGAAGCAATATTCTTTAAAAAAATATGTAAATGGACTATACATTTTGTTACTTTTCTGCTCTCAAGACTTCATTACTCCACATTGTATGTACATATTATCTTCAAAATTTTTCTCAAATTTTGAAATATTTCATCATTCAAAAATTGTATTATAGGACTTCCCTGGTGGCGCAGTGGTTAAGAATCTGCCTGCCAATGCAGGAGACACCAGTTTGATCCCTGGTCTGGGAAGATCCCACATGTCGCAGAGCAACTAAGCTCGCGTGCCACAACTACTGAGCCTGCATGCTGCAACTACTGAAGTCCACATGCCTAGAGCCAACAAGAGAAGTCACCGCAATGAGAAGCCCACACACCACAACGAAGAGTAGCCCCTGCTCGCTGCAACTAGAGAAAGCCTGCGTGCAGCAAGACCCAACACAGCCAAAAATTAAAAAAAAAAATAGTATTATACTAATTGCTTTTTTTTTGGCTGCACCGTGGGGCATGTGGGATCTTAGTTTCCCCCACCAGGGATTGAACTTGTGCCCCCCTGCAGTGGAAGTGCAGAGTCTTAACCACTGGACCACCAGGGAATTCAAGTCACTGCTTTTTAAAGAGTTGAAGGGTTGAAAAGCATCTCAGACACTGGTTTATCCGTAATTTTTGGTCCAAAAACAATGAAAGGAAGTAGTAAATATATCAAATGGCATTATCTCTTAGATTTTTACAATATCTGTAATTTTCTGTATGTTTTAAATATTCCATAATCTCTATAAAATGGAGGTTAATGAGAAAGAGAAAAGCTGCAAGCTGACCTGCACCCAGCACATCTTTTTTTTTCTAGTTTTATTGAGATATAATTGACACATAATAGCACATCTTGATGCAAATGAAGTTTTCTGCCTCTCCTGAGGCCCCCGCAGAAGTGAAGGAGCCTAACTGTACATATTTCTGGTGGGGAAAGCCCATTATCAAGCTAAAGGGGGACAACTCAGCATGGTGACAGAGCTAGACATAGCTTAAGTCAGGCCTTGTTGCTGGCCAGGCCTGCTGTGGAAATGGTCAAAGTAAGGGCAGCCACACAACACTGCCCAGTACCACCCAGTCCCCCTGCAGTCTTTGGTGAGGCAAAGAAACCAGTTCAAGCAAGTAACCACCAAACTCATTAGGTGCCATAACCCCTCTTTTACTGTTTAACACAAAGTGCTGTTTGAAAGAACTGAAAAGTATCTTAAAAGAACTGCAAATAACCCAGGGGTCCAGACTTCTGTGGTGGTGACTTTTTTTTTTTTAACATCTTTATTGGAGTATAATTGCTTTACAATGTTGTGTTAGTTTCTGCTGTATAACAAAGTGAATCAGCTATATGCATACCTATATCCCCATATCCCCTCCCTCTTGCATCTCCCTCCCACCCTCCCTATCCCACCCCTCTAGGTGGTCACAAAGCACCGAGCTGATCTCCCTGTGCTATGCGGCTGCTTCCCACTAGCTATCTATTCTACTTTTGTTAGTATATATATGTCCATGCCACTCTCTCACTTTGTCACAGCTTACCCTTCCCCCTCCCCATATCCTCAAGTCCATTCTCTAGTAGGTCTGTGTCTTTATTCCCATCTTGCCCCTAGGTTCTTCATGACCTTTTTTTTTTTTCTTAGATTCCATATATATGTGTTAGCATACGGTATTTTTCTCTTTCTGACTTACTTCACTCTGTATGACAGACTCTAGGTCCATCTACCTCATTACAAATAACTCAATCTCGTTTCTTTTTATGGCTAATATTCCACTGTATATATGTGCCACATCTTCTTTATCCATTCGTCTGTTGATGGACACTTAGGTTGCTTCCACGTCCTGGCTATTGTGACTTATTTCTTGAATAAGCATTGGTGCTGCTTCAAAGGTACATTTTTCTATATTGGTCAAGAAAATTGATCACACAAGGCTGTGACCGCTGAGCCTGCTGGCATCTCACCTAGGTTATCTTATCCTTCATCCTTGGCTACTACAGCACCAAAGGAGAATCATTACATTTGGACTGGACCTACACTGTGGCTGGGCAGTTCGATTGTTTTCCCACTTCATTCTTTCCTTCTTTCAGATGGGAAAGGGAGGCAGAGAAGGGGCTTGGGAGCCAGCCTGAAAGACCTATCTCTCACTGCACTTGAGAGTGCAGCATTTTAACGAGTGCAAGACCCTGGAAATAGAGTGCCTTAGCCCAATGGTCAGACCTGCTATCCACAAGCTGAGTGACCTTAGGAAAGTTACCTTAACAACTCTATACCTCTGTATCCTTCTACTAAGTGGTGATGGTAATAGTAACATCTACTGGTGGGTTGCTATGATGCTTAAATGAGATTAAGTACTCCTAATAGTGCAAACCACAGTGAAGGTGCAATACATATTCACTATTGTTACCGCCACTGCTATTTGACAGATAACGGGATTTTGAGTAAGAGCCTCCTCTGAGCCTTGGTGATCCTGCCTATCCAGGCGCACTCCTGGGAAAGAAGGGGAGGGGGGTATCAAAGCTTAAAGGGCAAATTGTTCTTTCAAGGGATACCAGTTGTAAAATTCTAGACAATACAAACCTCTGTACCATTTGTTGTGGACGAGTGGTTTCCAGAGACGAGCTTATTTTTTAAAATTTAAAATACTTATTAAAAGGTATTAAATCTGTGATAATAATCTATTTATATTAACAACAGGAAATAAGCAGGCAGGTCAATCTGTAAGAGGATACATCTTGGGGTGATTTTCATTTGTGCTGAATTCAATTGTTTTTACTTCACTTTATTTTTAAAATATTTATTTATTTATTTGGCTGCGTCAGGTCTTAGTTGAGGCACGCGGGATCTTCGTTCCTGCATACGGGATTTTTGTTGTTGTTGTTGCCGTACGCGGGCCTCCCACTGTTGTGGCCTCTCCCGTTGCAGAGCACAGGCTCCGGATGCGCAGGCTCAGCGGCCGTGGCTCACGGGCCCAGCCGCTCCGCAACATGTGGGATCTTCCCAGACCGGGGCACCAAGCTGTGTCCCCTGCATCGGCAGGCGGACTCTCAACCACTGTGCCACCAGGGAAGCCCCCTTAGGGATTTTTGTTGTTGTTGTTGTTGCAGCATGTGGGATCTAGGTCCCTGACCAGGAATTGAACCCGGGCCTCCTGCATTGGGAGGGCAGAGTCTTAGCCATTGGACCACCAAGGAAGTCCCTCAACTGTTTTTAAACCAGACAGTAGAGGTGCACCTCGGTGCAGGTACTCGTAAGAATTGAACAAATGTGTCTTTTTCGATTTCAGAGCTTAGGTGAGACACTTTTGCGGACACAGAGGTGAAAAGAAAAGGTGGAGGCCTCTAAAGCCCCACGGCTGAGGAGGTAGTCCAAGTGGACCAGGTGTGTGCAAGCATCCTCCAGTTGGTGAGGTGAGATGCTATCTGTGGAAAAGGTCTGGGATCTGTGACACCAGTCTGAGCTATCCCAACCCTTACTGTGGACGAGGGCCAACATGTGACTGTGCTGGTGCTCACCCGCCAAAGATACTGTAGTGGACTCCCTAGGAGCAGGGGAAGGCTCATCATCAGGCCAAAGCCCTATTCTTGCATTAAAGAAGGCCTCAAAGATTATTGCATCATTTATGAATGCTGGAGAACTGTCAGACTTGCTGAGGGGATCAAAAAGCCCCCATGCCACAACAGTGAGAGGCCCGCGTACCGAGAAGGAAAAAAAAAGCCCCCATGGCTCAGAGGCCCTCTTAGTGGATTGCATGAACATGTCTTCTTGGACCTGGTTTCAGTCCCTAAATTCTGAAGTCTTTTTTTGGGGGGGGGAGGGGATATAATTTGAATATTTGCCTCAGATTAGCTACTTGTATTTTCTCTCCAGAAACAGACTTTTCTACAGCCTGAGTTGTGATGGAGTCATTGGGTTTCTTATGAATACCTATTTGATTTTTGTAGGACCTGTTCTCTGAAATTATGCCTCATCAGTTTTCTAGTACATTTTCACCTCCTCCTTTTACTCTTCCCTTTTTTTTTTCCTGCAATCAGCTTCTTTTGACAAACTGCTCCTTCCTTTACTATGGTCGCCCATTCATAATCTGGCCCTATTCCAAGCATCCCCTTAATTTAACTGGTGATTTAAAAAATAATCTTCTGCTTCACCAGTAATGAGTGCATTTATATCTTCCTCTTTATGGATTCTCCAAAAATAAAATGGTAAGAATTATTAATCCCAGAACACATGAAAGAATCTGTTCCACTGCCTCAGGCAGGGTAGCCATTTCAGCTACCATCCAGCCAGTCGGCTCAGGGGCTCTGACTGAACACTGTGCATTGCCTCGGCGTCTTGAGGGTCACCTTCAGAAACCTTGGGGCTTCTCAGCCCAAGTGATAGTCACGTAAGCAACCTCAGTCAACCTGCTAATCCCTCCCTAAACCCTGCCTTGGAGCCGCCTTTATCGGTCTCCGATGTTCTCAGTTCCCTCTTTCTTCACTCTCGTCCGGAAATGATTCTCATTTTCTTCTGTCACCCTAGTCTTCAATCCGGGCGTCCTTTGGGCTCACTGTTTGGGGGACTCTCCCAGTCACTGTCCTTAGAGGTTCAGCCGTGCCCCACAATTCGTCCCCTCCCCCGACCAGGGCTCGCCCACGTCCCACCCCTCCCCTTCCCGCAGCGCTTCCGGTCCTCAGGCCCTGGCCCCGCCCTACTACTGGCCGGCCAATCCCTGGCTCCGCTCCGGGAGCGTCACAATGCGCCCTCTCGGCCCCGCCCACAGACGACCGTCTCAGAGCCCCAGCCTCGCCGTGGTCTTTGCGTCTTTCCGGCTCCGTCTTGGAAGTGGGACTACGCCGCGTCTTCCTGAAGAAAAAGGTAGGGTTCTGCAGGGAAACCGGCCCGCGGTTACGCTGGCAGCCGGGAGCGGGCCGAGGGCGCGGGTTCCTGGGGCTGCTATTCCCGGGTGCTTGGGCGCAGGGCCGAGGGAGGGCAGGGCACTCCGAGAGCCGAAGGTCTTCCGGAAGCGCCGCGTGCGCACTACGGACGGGAGTTGTGGCCTCGGGCCCGCCGCGCGCCTGACCCAGCCTCTCCGGGGGGCCCTCTCCCGGGGCGCGCTGCCAGGGGTTTCCATAGTGATGGTAAACAATCCTCAACTGCCTCAGCTACAACTGCCAAGTCCCCCGCGTTCCATCCTCCTATAGGTGCTCAGAGGGACGACCGAGGTGCCGGATGTGAAGAAAAGCGGGGGCGTGGAGACTTGGAGCCCGAGGTGAGGGGTGGGACGGGCGGCGTGTCTGAGGCCCGCATACCGGGGAGCGGCCGGGGAATGGGGCCCCTACCATGGAGGACCGAGGGGTTGAGATTTGGGTGTCAGGGGAGGCGGGATCGGAGGTGAAGGCCCGCACACCCGGGACCGATTAGGGACTGGGCCTACTGGGGGTTGGGGACTGCGGGGCTGAGATTTGGGGTCGGAGGAGGTGGGATCTGAGGTCAGGGGCCATACACCCGGGGACCGACTGAGTACTGAATGCGGGGACCCGGCCCGCTGAGGGTGGGGACCGCGGGCCTAAGATTTGGGCTTAGGGGAGGTGGGTCTGAGGTCGAGGGCCTTACGTTCGGGGACTGGACCACGGGGCTGAGATTTGGGGTCGGGGAGGCAGAGTCCGAAGCGACGAAGGGAAGAAGAGCCTCGTGCGGACTCCTGAGGGAGCAGAGCCGAGCGCCCCTGCCAGGAGTAGGGTGAGAAAACCAGGCGACCGTGCGAGGGGGTTCATTTTAAAATGAAAGCGGTACTTGCACGTGGCTGAACGCGTCCGCGAGTTGCACAAGACTGGTTGGGTGCCTGACTCCTCCCCCCTCCCACGTTCCCGCTCGCCGAGCCTCCACTTTGGAGCTTTGCGGCCTTTTCTTTCTCTCCGTGCGGCGTGTGTGCCCTGAGCCCTTGTCTGCATTTGTCTCCTGCTCTCAGAGGTATCGTGTCTGTATTTTGGCTGAAACTCTTTGGTTCTCGTTGTCTTTGCCTGATGACCACACTTCTGTTAAGCGAATTTAATTCGGCCGTTTCTTTTTCCTTGTCCTGTGCTGCTTTTATCTTTGAATGTACTTTGCTGATTCTTGACTGCGCCCAAGAAACTTCTGGACGCTGCCGGCGCTCGCGCCGCGCCTCCGCCGCCCTGTCCCCGCGTGGCTCACGGAAGGCGGTGCCGGGCGGCCTAGGGGAGGCTGCGCGAGTTTCGGGGACCCGACCGGCCCTGGGCCCCGGTCTTTTACGGAATCGCTTGGGGGTTGCAGCCCCTCCCCGTTAATCTGTACCTTAAAGGGTCTCTCGGAGGACCCCCACAGGTTCCCGCCAGACAACCCCAGGCGAGCCCCCCTCCGACCCCTTCCCCGGCCACCGGCGAGCCCCGCGCGTTCCGCGGGACGCCCTTCCGGCAGTTTTTTTACCCGAGGCCTTGACGGGCCAGCATGCTTCACAAGTGTTCTCGAGGTTCCGGGGGGCCCACGAGCGGCCGCTTCCCGGAACCGCCTGGGTCTGGCGGCGGTGGAGGTGGGGGAGGGGCCCCGGGCGGCAGACGTTAGGGGCGGGCCTCGGCTGGTCTGACCCTCGTGGAACCCGGAGAGTGGAAGGCTGCAAATAATTTTTTAGTGAAGGACATCATCGAAACTATCGATCTTAATATAATTCTCACTCTTACTTTTAGTCACGTTTTTAAAAGTTAACTATTTGTTTCTGAATTTCTAGTAAGAATGAAAATACCTCGAGTTCTCCGGTTAGACAAAAATGTCAGGGTCTATCAGTGAAAAGTAATGTTTTCAGTGCTAATTTTTAGACAGGATTTCGTCATTTTCAAGTGAGTATATTTCTGCTTTTTTTTTTTTTTTTTTTTTTTAATTTCTGCTCTTAATGAACATTGAGAGACACTGCTTTATAACTGGTGTTAAGCAGGTCCAGCCTTTCCCTTGGGGATCTCATCTTCCTATATGAATTTCTGTAAATTATTTAGGTTTATGATTTCCATATTATGGTCTCCTTTTTATTTTTAGTTTTGTCTTTTAGTAACATTCTTTTTGTAGTATTTGCTTTTTGTTTTTGTTTTAACTGGCAGGTGGCTGGTTTTCACTTGAGTATTGCTACAAGGCTCCTTTAAACATAAAATAACTCGAATAAAAATGTGAATTGATTTAAGGGAAAGAATTGATTAGGAGGAGAGTTAGTTCTTGAATATGGCCCAAACTGAGGGAGAGTGGAGACACGTGGTGCGTGTCCTTTGGAGTAGGTGCCTGAAGGGGGTACAGAAGTGGGAGGGGGCCTCCTTCCACAGAGGTGACTTTCCCACCAACCTGCCCTCTCCAGTCTGAGCTCTGGCTCTCAGGCTCTTTGTAGAAACACATTAATTGACCCGTACTGGATCCACACACAGAGCTAGGTGCTTGACCACATTTTCTAATCACGTACTCGAGACCAGTGTACAAGGAGGTATTACTGTATTCCCATCATGCAGATGTGTCCTCGGAACACAGTTGGGACTGGAACTCAGATCTATCTGACAGGGACAGTCCTCTGCCAGGGCCGCTGCCCCTAATTAGTTGCCCTGAGCAAAGATTCTTGTGGAAGACAAAAGACTGGGCAAAGGGAGAACCAGGTTCATCTAAGACCAGCCTGGCTTATTTTCACTATTTGTTTGTATTTCTAAGGACTTTTAAAATATAACCACAATACCATTATCACAACTAAAGAAATAATAATTCCTTGATATCATCAAATACCCAGTGTTCAAATGTACCCGATTGTGTAGTAAATATTTTTATATAGCTGGTTGGTTTGATTTGGGATCCGAACAAGGTCATTATATGTTTAGTAGATATATATCTCTTAAGTTATGTTTTAAGACAGAGCAGCACTGTCCAACAGAAATATAATGCAAGCCATATAATTTTACATTTTCTTATAAAAAGAAACAAAGTTCACTTTAGTAATTTAGTTTAACATGTTATATATCTAAAATAGACCCAAAATAATCACTTCATCATGTAATAAATTTTTGTAATTAATTTATTATTTTTTTAAATTTTTGGCTGTTGTTGGGTCTTCGTTGCTGTTTGCAGGCTTTCTCTAGTTGCGGTGAGTGGGGGCTACTCTTCGTTGTGGTGCTCGGGCTTCTCATCCTGGTGGCTTCTCTTGTTGAGGAGCGCGGGCTCAGTAGTTGCGGCGCACAGGCTTAGTTGCTCTGTGGCATGTGGGATCTTCCCGGACCAGGGCTTGAACCCGTGTCCCCTGCATTGGCAGGCAGATTCTTAACCACTGTGCCCGCCACCAGGACAGTCCCCCAATAAATTTTTTTTTCTCCTGTAAATTTTTATATTATATTTTTCATGCTTTTTTTTTGAACTAAGCTTTCAAAATCCAGTGTATGCTTATTTTATAGCACATCTCAACTTGTACCAGGCACATGTCAAGTATGACAAGAGGCTACCTTATTAGACAGTGACGATCTAAAGGTTCTCTATTCTTAAAAGTTTTTTCTTTGAACAAATCAGGTTGTGTGTCACGTAGGTTTCCTTCCCCACACTCTGGGTTTTTCTGACTGCATTCCCATGGTGGTGTTTGAATCTCTGTCCTCTGCATTTCCTGTAAAATGGTAGTTATCCTCTACAGGCTATCCTGATTCCGTTGAGATTTTATTTTGAAATACTGCATGGGAGGTGCTGTGTACTCCTGCCAGAGGCACGTATTGGTTGGTGTTCCTTCTTTGTGATGATAGCAGCTGTTGATGTTCGTTCTCTGAATGCATTGTTTTGTTGATTGTTTCCAGATCAGTGATATTTTAATTCAATATTCCTTCTCAGTTATTAGCAGGTGTACTTCTGTAGAGAGGAAATTTTCTTTGTTAATCATTTGATTACTCTAAGATGTACCTTATAAAAGGCAGGTTAAGTTTTTGATTCCTTTTTTATATTTAGTATCCATATCCAGCATAATGAATTGAATCCTTAGACGCTAATTTTTCTGGTATCATTATGAAGTCATGGATTTTAACATATAGGATGTGCTTTAATTCACTGTAGCTTTTATTCTCTTTGATGCTCCAATTCAATTTTTGGCCAGTGGGAGCCTTTCAGATTGGTTCCTTTCTTGACACAATTTCAGTGGTCTTTGGCTTCCTTGGTTTAAGGCGTAATACTTCATTAGGTGGATCTGTCAAAGTTTATTCAACTGGATCTCTAGTGATGAGCAATTGGGTTGTGCTGCAATGGATAGCCTCTGCAGGCGTCTTTTCATTTTCTTGGTCATAGGGGTTGAACCATTTAACATTTCCACAAACAGTATCTGAGAGTGTCTGCTGATCTACAGCCTCTCCAAGCAGGTTTGTTGTCAAACTTTTGTATTTTTGCCAGTGTGATAGGTATTTTAAATGTTGTTTCATTTAAAATTCTAATTTATCTTACATGGTGATGTTGAGCATCTTTTCGTGTTTAAAGGCATTTCTTTTTCTGTCAAGTGTCCATACCTCTAGCCCGTTTTCTTTTTTGGATTGTTGGACTTTTTGTTTCTCTCTTTAGAAGCTCTCTGTACCTTAAGGGTATTAACACTTTTGGGAAATAAATTGCAAATGTCTTTCCCATTTTATCATTGGTATTTTGCTTAGCTTATGGTATTTTTAGCCATGCATAAGAAGTTTAGGTTGTTTTGTTTATGTGTGTGTATTTGTGTATTTTTCTATATTATGGGGTTTGAGTCATGGTCAGGAAAGTTTTCTCTACTGCCAGTGTAAAGACAATTCATCCACGTCTATTTTTCTTGTTATTTAGGGTATTTCTTAGAAACATGAAAAATTCTTAGTTAACCCATATTTTACCTTCATCAATACGTTAATGTGACAGTATCAGTGATTGACTTTGAAATGATGAATTAAAGTTGCATTCCTGGAATAAATCCAACTTGGTCATGTTGTATTAAATAGCTTTGTGTATTGCTGGATTTGGTTGGCTAATGTTTATTTAGGAATTTTTCATGTGAGTTCATGAATGAAATTAGCCTGTGAAACTTGATAAACTAATTCTAAAACTCTTGGAAAATCAATTCCAAGTTTATTGTAGATCAAAATGTTAAAAAAACATCGATGGAAACAACAGAGCTTTAAGTTAAAAAAAAAATATCCATATGGCCTTGGGCTAGGAAAAAGGTCTCTTAAACAGGACACAAAAAGCGATAATCATTTAAGGGGAAAAAATGACAAGAATGAAGAAAATTCTAAACTATTATGTTTCCCTTACAGTATGCCTTTTACAAAAATCCTCATATAGTATAAATATTTTACAAATTCCTACCACACTCTCTCCTTTTAAGTTTATCTACATGCAAAGATGGTCCATCATTGACATCTCCATTCTTCATCTTCCCCTAATTGAGGTCTCTTCTGCTTTACATGAATATTTGGTTAGAATAGTGCTGTTCACAATAAGCCTAGAAGACCGGCCACAGCCCGCAATTTAAAATTATAATTACTTTGCTTTGAGAAAATCAGCTTCATAGTACTGGTTTTAAATCTTTTTTAAGTTTGTTTGTTTTCCATTTTAACCATCTACTTTTATAGATTCTTTTTCAGAAGTTTAAAATTTTGTACATATGCACATGTACATACCTGTTTAGTTTGGGTTCATTTCTATAGTATTTTGTAAGAATTAAAATAAACATTTGATCACCCAGTTTAAAAAAAATAGTGCTGTCCAATAGAATTATGATGTGAATGATTTTTTAAATTTTTAAATAATTGATGTAATTCACATACCGTACAGTTCACCTTTTTAAAGGGTACAGTTCAGAGGTGCTTTTTTTTTTTTGTAAAAAAGTTGTAAAAACCATCCCCACTATTTAATTTCAGTATATTTTCTTTAATTAATTAAATTGAAGTATAGTTGATTTACAATATATATTAGTTTCAGGTGTACAGCACAGTGACTCGGTTATACGTATGTGTATTCTTTCTCAGATTCTTTTCCCTTAGAGGATATTACAAAATACTGAGTATAGTTCCCTGTGCTATACAGTAGGTCCCTGTTGGTTATCTATTTTATATAAAGGAGTGTGTATATGTTAATTCCAACTTGCTAATTTACCCCCCCCCCCCCTTTGGTAACCATAAGTTTTTCTGTGTCTGTGAGTCTCTTTCTGCTTTGTAAATAAGTTTTTTGTTTTTGTTTTGTTTTTAGATTCCACATATAAGGGATATCATATTTGCTTTTCTTGTCTGGCTTACTTCACTTAGTGAGATAATCTCTAGGTCTATCCATGTGGCTGCAGATGACCCAGTACCTTTTCTTATGTTGAAACACCCTTAAGCATTCTTAAGCATTCCTAGGATAAATCCCACTTGGTCAGGTGTATAATCCTTTTTACAGGTTGCTGGATTCAGTTTGTTAGTATTTTGTTGGGATTTTGTGTCTGTACTCATAAGGGGTTATCTTGCAATGTCTGTCTGGTTTTGATATCTACAAGTGTATTAGTTTGCTAGGGATACCATAACAAAGTCCTACAGACTTGGTTACTTAAACCATTTATTGTCTCATAGTTCTGGAGGCCAGAAGTCCTACATCAAGGTGTCAGCAGGTTTGGTTTCCTCTAAGAAGCTTGAGGAAGAGGATATGTTCCAGACCTCTGTCTCTGGTTTATAGATGGCTGTCTTCCCTCTGCTTATCTGTGTCCAAATTTCCCCTTCTTCATGTTGGAATACATCCCATCTTAATTATGTCATTTTTAACTTAATTACCTCTGTAAAGACTATATCCAAACCTGGTCACATTCTGAGGTACTGGGGGTTAGGACTTTAACATGTGAATTTTGGGGACACAATGTTCAGCCCATAACAGGGGGTAATTAATACTGGCCTTGTATATAGAATGCGTTGGAAAATATTTTAATAAAGTATATTTTAATATATATTTTGATTGGTTCAACACATCCAAAGTATCACTTCAATATGTAATCAGTATTTTGAAGTTGAGGTTTTAGGTTCTTGTTTTTGACGTTCGCAATTCATCTTAATTTTTTAAATTTAAATTAAATTAAATTATTATTATTAATATTTTTTTGGCTGCTCCAAGAGGCTTGTGGGATGTTAGTTCCCCCACCAGGGATCGAACCCATGCCCTTGGCAGTGAGAGCGCAGAGCCCTAACCACTGGACTGCCAGGGAATCGCCTGCAATTCACTTTATACGTACTAAATTTTATCACTTAGGGCACATCTCAGTTTGTACTTGGCACATTTTAAGTGCTCAGTAGCAGTGTGTGGCTATTGGTACCACATTTTTATCCTTTGTACCTAACTTGTTCTTTTTCCAAAGCAGTTTTTCTCTGTATTTTAAATTTTTTTTTACCATCGTATGCCTGGGTTGTGTGTTTTTAAAGTATCTGTTGGGAACTACACCACTGAGTTTATCTTAAGCCAGGAAAGTTTCCTTCCATTCTTTATCTGTTCTCGCCTCCATTTTGTCTTTTTCTCCTTCTGGAATTCCTATCATTCACATGTTGTTTCTCCTGTCTCATGTTATCTCTTACTCCTCTTAATTTCATCTTTTTCCCCTCGTTGTTTCTGGGTTTTTTTCTTTGTTTTGAGCTATTTCTTCCACTTGGTTTTCCAAGCCACTACCCTTTCTTTCAATTCATTCTACCCTTTCTTTCAATTCATTACTAACTTTATAAATTCAAAACTCAAGTTTTAGCACTGGAAAGTTTTTTATTCTGTAATCAAGTATCTGAGAGTGCTTGTTATTTTTTCCGTTAAAATATTTACAGTTTTGTACAGTACTTCTTGTTCCCAGAAAACTGTCTGCTGTTCTAAGCCGTTGTCCGATTTGTGGTATTCTGGTGCTGGAACCCCTCTCAAGTACATTGTCATGTTTCTTTCCTCCTCTTGGCTCTGTTCTCTC
>NW_020175199.1:5069664-5073648 GCF_003031525.2 Neophocaena asiaeorientalis asiaeorientalis
TACAGCTGCCTCCACTCCTATGGCAGCTGCAGGGGACCTGACAAGATGTCAGCTCTCCACTAAGACCCAAGTGGAAGCTCTAGGCCTCCTGAAGGGGCTGTGGGCATTCATTAATACAGATGACAAAATATTTCCCTCAGTTGGGGAGAACAGATTTTTATCTTTAACACTGGAGGTTTCTTTTTCTTATTTTTTTCTTAAAAATTAATTATTTTATTCATTTATTTTGGCTGCACCGGGCCTTAGTTGCGGCATGCATGTGGGATCTAGTTCTCCGACCAGGGATCGAACCCCGGCCCCCTGCACTTGGATGTGCAGAGTCCTACCCACTGAACCACCAGGGAAGTCCCTGGAGGTTGCTTTTTATGAACACCCCACCTGATACTTTTTTTTCTGTTGTAACTTTAGATCTTGATTCTTGAGTCACTAATGCAATCAATAATACAGAGCAGTGATTGCTTGTTCTATGGCGGCTAATAATTTGTCCCTTGTGTTAATTTCAGTTCAAGCATTATAGACATAATTTACCTAACATTACACTCTTTTTGCTTTTTAGTTAACACACCTTTTGAGAAATGAACACTGAGGAAAATAGTGTAATATTACCCCAGACTTAGCTACAGTAAGCTAAAGAGCCTAATAGCTAAAAGATAATGGAAAACAGCTTTCCTGTTGCTTACAAATTATGATATATTTTCTTCGATGGATAAAAATGTAGTAATAGCAACGAACATTTAAAATGTCATTTATTTTAATCACCCTGCCTATTCCTTCTCTTTTTTTTAATTGAAGTTGATTTACAATGTTGTGTTAGTTTCTGGTGTACAGCAAAGTGATTCATTTATGCATATTTTTTTTCATATTCCTTTCCATTTATGGTTTATTACAGGATATTGAATATAGTTCCCTGTGCTATACAGTAGGACCTTGTTTGTTTATTTTATATATAGTACTTTGTATCTTAAAGCTTCTCTTTTCTTTAATAGCCTTTAGGTAGTTTTATGTGTTGAACTTGGTATGTTGTACAAATTAGGTCAGAGTTCTCACACTTGAGAGGCATGAGCTGCTTGAAAATTTAGGTACAGTTGTGTGTGTGTGTGTGTGTGTGTGTGTGTGTGAGTATACTTTTAAAAAAAGTTGATCCAGACCTACATCATATTCTCAGGTGGAGTCCCTGACAGCAAAAAAATGTTTAAGAACCACTGAATTGGGACTTTATAAAATTGCCGGGTTGGAAGAGTCCTGAGGTTTCTAATGTAGTTTCCAATAGAACAGGAAAACATCCATAACAAGTAGGAATCTGGGCTCTGCTCATATACTGTCCCATGACTGGGAATTGCTTCTTCCCCAGACCCCATGTGTGCTCAAGTGGAAAAAAGACAGTAGCAGAAACGATATCTAAAATTCTCTTTTTTGAATTTAGTAAGAACTGAATATAAAGATTAAAAGGATTCACCACAAAATAAAAATATTTTTACAAAGCAACCAACACCAAAACATATCCCGACAAGTGGCTGCATTTTAAAAACGTAAATAATTTGAACAAGTATCTGGGGGAAATAAGTAGGTAATGTACAAAGGAAAAAATAGAATAATATGGTCTTCTAATTTCTACTTTTTAAACCTTAGCTTTTTTACCAGGGGGAGAAAGTTTAACATTTCCACCCCTGTTCATGCTTCTGATCTGTTTAAATGTCACTTCCTCAGAACCCCAATGTGAGTTAATCCCTGTTTTCTTAATTTGAGTTTTCAGAATTTGTCATACATTTGTTTGTTTCTTTATTGATTTCCTAGTCCACTGTTCTGTGGACTTAGCACAGTACCTGCATCTTGTAAGTGCACAATATTTCTGGGTTAATGAATGACTTGAAATTGGGTAAATTTTATCTACTGCACATCACTCAAATCCTTTCACATGCTTCAGTTTCCACCACAATGTTTTTGTTGCAGGGTACGTACCATCAGTTCTTCCTAAATTTGTCTCACTTCTTCCCGTCCCGTCTCCATGCATCTGTTCCCATCATTCATTTTCCAGAGAGCAGCTAGACTGTTGAAAAACAAAACTCTATACTACATTCCATTTTGAAATAGTTAAGTGTCTTCCCTTAGAGTAAATAAAGTCCAAAATACCGAATCAGGCCTTCAGGGCTTTGGAGGATCTTACTCTGCTTCCCCCTTTCGTGGATCTCCCCGCTGGTTGCAGGTGTTTTGAGGTGCTTTCTGTCTCAGCATTACACTTTCCCCTGTGTCTTCTGTACATGTTGTTCCTTCACCCGGCAGGAACCCTATCATGACTGATCAATTATTAACACTCGACTAGCCAGTTAGCCAGTGTCACCAACCAGTTAAGCCAAGGAAGAACATGTAACGCTACTTAACTGAACAAATACATGCAAATATAATAAGTGAGAAAATGGATGCCAGTCGTTTAAATTACCAAGAATGTATTTTGAAGAGGATTTTAAGAAGTGAAAATAAGTGCTCGTGAAGCAGTCAAGATACTCATTTCCATAGAGATACTCTTTCCAAAAACAAGCCAATTTTGTGGCTTAATTTTTCTTCAGAATATTGTTTTATTTCTTTTGAATGTATGAGTTTTTAGTGTCTTTCTCACTTTCTGTGGGATGGCTGGATTTTGAATTAGATAATTTTGAAGCAGATACCAGCCATCACACCATTTCACCTACAAACAAGTATTTAAAATAACTCTAAAAATTTCTTTATTTTTAAACATAACTGCAATTCTATCATATCTGACATAAGTAAAATCAGTGTTCAGGTATCTCCTAAATTGTCTCATAAATGTTGACCAACTTGTTTGAATCAGGATCCAAATATGTCCCATGCATTGTGAATCCTTGATAATTCTCTTAAATTTTTTTAATTCAGTAAGCACTCCCTTGGAGATATTTTGTTGAATGGCTGGCTATTGTCCTTGTTGAGTACCCACAGTCTGGCTTTGTAGGCTGCATTTATCATATTCTCACCTAGAACCATTCCTTTTCCCTGTAAATTCTGTAGTTTGTTCGTTATTTCTAGTAAATAGATTAAGACTTTTTCCTCTTAGATAATTTTATTACTAAAAGTATTAAACATACACAAAAGTAGAGACAAAAGTATGAAACTCCATGTACCTATCCCCCAGCTTCAATAATTACTAAATCATGGCCCATGTTGTTTCATCCATACTCCGACTCGCTGCAGATTATTTAGAAACAGATTCTAGGCATCAGATGTATATCTAATGACTTTTTAAAAAAATCACAGCAGCATAGCTACAACTAAAATTTTATCGTTTTTTAATGTAAAGTCAGTCACTGCTAAGATTACTGCAATTGCCTTATAATTGTTTTCCAGTTCATTTGAATTGAGTCAAAAGTTAATAAAATGTAACTGCTTGTTAGGTTATGAAGTTTAAAAATTGCGTGTTTAAAATTAATCTTTTTAAAATTGTGCAAAAATATTTACATGACTAGGCTCAAATCTACAAAACATGGTACTGTATACACAAAGACGTTCTACCTTTTGTTCATTAGTTTCCATTCTGAATCCTTTCCTGCCTTCAGAGATGATTCTTTTTTAAAATTTAAATTTAAATTGTATGGTTTCTCCTTCCACATGCTTGGTGCCGGTCACCCCTCCCCTCCGCCCGTACTCTGGACTTTGCTCCACCCTGGCACCTCTCCTGAGAGCTCACTCAGAACGGTCTTCCTCGTTGCTTTCCTTCCCTCCTCCCACTTCCTGCCTTGGCCGACCGCGCGGGCCGCACCTGCAGGACGCGTTTCCATTGGTGACATCTTGGCGGGCCCGTCGGTGGCACTTCCTCCTTTACACCCCGTGACCCACGTCCGGCTCGCCGCCCTCCCAGTCACGCGGCCTCTGCCTCCGGGACGCAGCCCCGCGCGCCGGCCTTCCGGACTCCAGGCCCCGGACCCGTCGTGGTGAGCCGCCGCGAGCGGACGACCCCCGCCCACACTCCCCCCA